>NC_091345.1:2683859-2743859 GCF_038502225.1 Cherax quadricarinatus | reverse complement strand
AGAGTATATCATGAATATCTCCCCCATGAGAGTATCTCATGAATATCTCCCCCATGAGAGTATCTCATGAATATCTCCCCCATGAGTGTATCTCATGAATATCTCCCCCATGAGAGTATCTCATGAATATCTCCCCCATGAGAGTATCTCATGAATATCTCCCCATGAGAGTATCTCATGAATATCTCCCCCATGAGAGTATCTCATGAATATCTCCCGGTGTTGTGAGTCACCTCTCTCAACTATGGGAAGAATATTGGTATTAAACGTTTGATTTTCTCAGATTAGGTATTCCCTAAAGGGAACCATTAAGTGGTATCCCTGAAGGAGGAGCCTTTAAGTGGTATCCCCGAAGGGAGATTTATAAGTGATATTCCTTAAGGGAGACCTCTAAGTGGTATCCCTGAACTGCTTTTATTCTTCTTACTTTTCGAATTAATTCCCTCATAACTTGAACTCCCTTATCACATAACATTAAAATTTTGGGCACTTATGTACGGTAACGAGGACCAGATTCTGGGGATAGCTGGCGTGTGTACGTACTTTATGACCAAAGTTGTTGAATCCTTTCCCAGCGTCCTGGAATGGCTTGGATAATTTCCAGAACCCTCAGTGGTGGAGCTTCATCAATCATTCCATGAAAGTTGTCTCAGAATTCGACGATGGCAGAAAGAGAAACTAAGGCAGACAGAAGTAGATTTAAACATTTTATCGGTAAAATTGTGATAAATTTTGAATTCCATTTATTAATCACGATCAAAATATGTAACTTCTTTTCAACTATTTAATATATGATGCATCTTGCAGCAGGGATAGCATCCAGCTAGGATAGTATCCAGCTAGGATAGTATCCAGCTAGGATAGTATCCAGCTAGGATAGTATCCAGCTAGGATAGTATCCAGCTAGGATAGTATCCAGCTAGGATAGTATCCAGCTAGGATAGTATCCAGCTAGGATAGTATCCAGCTAGGATAGTATCCAGCTAGGATAGTATCCAGCTAGGATAGTATCCAGCTAGGATAGTATCCAGCTAGGATAGTATCCAGCTAGGATAGTATCCAGCTAGGATAGTATCCAGCTAGGATAGTATCCAGCTAGGATAGTATCCAGCTAGGATAGTATCCAGCTAGGATAGTATCCAGCTAGGATAGTATCCAGCTAGGATAGTATCCAGCTAGGATAGTATCCAGCTAGGATAGTATCCAGCTAGGATAGTATCCAGCTAGGATAGTATCCAGCTAGGATAGTATCCAGCTAGGATAGTATCCAGCTAGGATAGTATCCAGCTAGGATAGTATCCAGCTAGGATAGTATCCAGCTAGGATAGTATCCAGCTAGGATAGTATCCAGCTAGGATAGTATCCAGCTAGGATAGTATCCAGCTAGGATAGTATCCAGCTAGGATAGTATCCAGCTAGGATAGTATCCAGCTAGGATAGTATCCAGCTAGGATAGTATCCAGCTAGGATAGTATCCAGCTAGGATAGTATCCAGCTAGGATAGTATTCAGCTAGGATAGTATCCAGCTAGGATAGCATCCAGCTAGGATAGTATCCAGCTAGGATAGTATCCAGCTAGGATAGTATCCAGCTAGGATAGCATCCAGCTAGGATAGTATCCAGCTAGGATAGTATCCAGCTAGGATAGTATTCAGCTAGGATAGTATCCAGCTAGGATAGTATCCAGCTAGGATAGTATCCAGCTAGGATAGTATCCAGCTAGGATAGTATCCAGCTAGGATAGTATCCAGCTAGGATAGTATCCAGCTAGGATAGTATCCAGCTAGGATATTATGCAGCTAGGATAGTATCCAGCTAGGATAGTATCCAGCTAGGATAGTATCCAGCTAGGATAGTATCCAGCTAGGATAGTATCCAGCTAGGATAGTATCCAGCTAGGATAGTATCCAGCTAGGATAGTATCCAGCTAGGATAGTATCCAGCTAGGATAGTATCCAGCTAGGATAGTATCCAGCTAGGATAGTATCCAGCTAGGATAGTATCCAGCTAGGATAGTATCCAGCTAGGATAATATCCTTTCAGTTTGTGTGAGGGGCAAATTTGTCAATACAACAATGTTTGTCAAAAATTGGAAAAGTTAAATTTTTTCAAAGTGGTCTAACCCAAGAAACACACAATCAGTTATTTCCGAGGGGATATGGAGAGAATTTTAAGCCTAATAATAATGCATGAAGAAACTCGGGGTATATTGAAAACTCTCTTTTCTAGAGTATTTTTTTTTTCGAGTTGAGTGAGCCGTTAAGTACTGCACGGCATGATGCCAGAGCCGTCCCTTTACCAGCTATATGTTCCTTATGCCATCTAAGGTTTACGCTTATGACATCAGATTGCCTTTTTAAATCGGCTTCAAATTTTAAACCTTGGTCAGGTTTTACTATATGAAGGTTTCGTAGATCAATTGACCTGTGCAGGTAAGCTCTGCTTAATTATATATAGGTAAGTCTAGAAATTTATTTCCACGAGATTGCTTTAAAAATCCTCTTTCGATCGGCTTCGCAATTTCAGTTGGTGGTGCTGGAGGTGGGGGTGGTGTTGTTGGTGGTGGTGTTGGTGGGGGTGGTGCTGGTAGTGATGGTGGCGGTTGTGGTGGTGATGGTGCTGTATACACACGTGAAGAAGCGTACATGCATGCACGAATATGCGCTGCATACATCTGCACAAGCATAGGTATACATACAGTGTATATATTGGCAAATATATTTAGTATGTGTGCATATGTATGCATATATATATATATATATATATATATATATATATATATATATATATATATATATATATATATATATATATATATATATATATATATATATATATATATATATATATATATGCATGAATGGAAAAAACTTACATATATACACAGAAATTCATAAACACAAACATACCCGAACGTATATATATTTTTTATATATTGCCACGCTAAAATTTCATGGCCGTCCTCCTCTATCGAGTTTGCGTGTGTTGATGAAGAGAGGCTGGATGTATTTCGGTCACGCAGCCACTGAAATACATCTAGCTTCCTTAATGAATAAAAAGCCCACAATACCGTTGCTGGAACAATTCACAAATATCCAGCATTTTAGAAAAAAGAGAGACCGTAATGAACATGTTTCGTTCTGACTTGGTCTATGGACAGGTAACGTTGATGGGAGAAGGGAAGAAGGTGTATATCTACGAGATGGGGGCAGATAAAGAAGGGCTAGGCAATGGTAGTGGAAGTTGATGGGGGCGGTAGTAGTGGTAGTGTTGGTGGAGGGTAGCAGCGTGGTGGTAGTAGTAGTAGTAGTAGTACTAGTAGTAGTAGTGTTGGTGGAGGGTAGCAGCGTGGTGGTAGTATTAGTAGTAGTAGTAGTAGTAGAAAGTGGAATCAGTAGTGATGCTAGAAGTAGTAATAGTATTAGTGATTGTAGTAATAGGGGTATACGTAATAGTAGTGGTAGATGTATTAGTAGTAGAAGACGTAGTAGTAGAAATAATGTAGAAGTGTTAGAGGTAGAAATGAGAAGGCAGCAGAGGTATTAATGCAAAATTAGGGAAAGCTAGAGTCAGCGAGTGTAGTAGAAATGGAGAGATAGTAGGAGTAGTAGTAGTAATAGTAGTAGTATTAGTAATAGTAGTAGTATTAGTAGAAGTAGTAGTGTTTAAGAACAAGAGAGCAAAGGAGCACAGTAGGAGAGCAACTAATCCAGGGGGGTAGAACACAACCCCTGCGGAACAAAAACCCCATACGAGAGAACCCACGAAGGCAGAAGACAAGAAAAAGGCAAAGAAAAACAAACAAAAAAAGGTGAAGAGGTAAGGAGAGGAGGAGACGATGGTCAGATCAAGTCACGAGTGTTCTGAAGTTTGCAGGACTAAGATTCATGTTAGGAAAGTTGTATATAAAGGATACTTTAAGAAGACTGAGGGAAGACAGCGTCTGTGAATGCAGAAGGATAAACAGTTTAATCAGAGGACCAGTTAACAGCATAACTGTGATCTCTAACATGACAGAAAAGAACATTGATACTGTTAGCGAGGCGAGCACTTATTTTGTGCTCTTTAGTCTGTCAAAAACAGAGGAGCCAGTTTCAAAAAATTAAGACAGTACTTTCAAGTCTTTCAGTTTCCAAAACCATGTCTATATTTTTTTAATTCCTTCATCGCAACATTCAACATAGCTGTAATTCTCACTCACATCTATCTTACTTTGAACAATGTGCATTTTAAAGACACAGGATTGTAGTTCATTAATATTGGTGTTTCCCTCCCCTTTCCTGTTTAAATATTGATATAATACTTGCTGCTTTCCACATTTCATCCTCATTTTCCGCGACCTATTAAAGATTTTTGCTTGTGGAGATATATTGTCAGCTTTCACTGCCTCTGATGTGTCCTGCTCACTTAGTATCTTCAGTCACCGCTTGATATCTGCAGGTTTTCCAGTTCTTGTGTCGGTCCACACTATTTTTTTCCAGTTCGTGTCCCGGATTCTGCAGTGAACACCTACTTGGACGGTTGTTTATCTTCTCACAGACCTCGTTACTAATATCATAATATTAATTCACTATATTCTTAATTCTGTTACTTGTTCCTTTACGATTATAATTCTTCCATTAATTCTAATGCTCAGCCCTTTATATATATCTTTCTTCCCTTGCCGTTGTTACGTGTTTCATTATGGTCATCATTCTTTTGTTAGCAGTTAAGGTTCTGATTAATCCTGTGTTGTTCAGACATTCTCCAATTATTTCTTCGTTTCTCTTCTCACCTTTACTTATTATTTCCAGGTAATTCAAAATTACTTTAAAGTAACTTATCTCGTGTGTGTATGTCTTTGTGTGTCTTTGTATTTGTTGGTACTCACCTGTTGGTACTCACCTGTTTGTACTCACCTGTTTGTATTCGCCTGTTAAACGCATATGATTGCCTTAACGAGTTTTGTGACTCGTGTGCATGTGTATGTGTGCGGACCTCGTTTAAGTATTATTGCTCTCGTCCTTCCACGTGAGATATCACGTTTGATAACCACTGTGAGTCTGCAGTATCGTCTCAGGCCTTTGTTTACATAATCAAATATGGATGAACAAACCCGTAGAATTTCCAAGAATATGCATCGCTGCTCACAAAATTTTGCATTTTCGTAATGCTAATGGTGCTGCCGGTGGTGGTGGTCCTGATGGTGTTGGTGATCCTGGTGGTGCTGGTGCTGGTGGTCCTGGTGGTCCTGGTGGTCCTGGTGGTCCTGGTGGTCCTGGTGCCGGTAGTCCTGGTGGTGCTGGTGCTGGTGGTCCTGGTGGTGCTGGTGGTCCTGGTGGTGCTGGTGGTCCTGGTGGTGCTGGTGCTGGTGGTCCTGGTGGTGTTGGTGGTGCTGGTGGTGCTGGTGCTGGTGGTCCTGGTGGTGCTGGTGGTCCTGGTGGTGCTGGTGGTCCTGGTGGTGCTGGTGCTGGTGGTCCTGGTGGTGCTGGCGCTGGTGGTCCTGGTGGTACTGGTGGTCCTGGTTGTGCTGGTGCTGGTAGTACTGGTGGTGCTGGTGGTCCTGGTGGTGCTGGTGCTGGTGGTCCTGGTGGTGCTGGTGGTCCTGGTGGTGCTGGTGCTGGTGGTCCTGGTGGTGCTGGCGCTGGTGGTCCTGGTGGTGCTGGTGGTCCTGGTGGTGCTGGTGCTGGTAGTACTGGTGGTGCTGGTGGTCCTGGTGGTGCTGGTGCTGGTGGTCCTGGTGGTGTTGGTGGTCCTGGTGGTGCTGGTGGTCCTGGTTGTGCTGGTGGTCGTGGTGGTGCTGGTTCTGGTGGTCCTGATGGTGCTGGTGCTGGTGGTCGTGGTGGTGCTGGTGCTGGTGGTCCTGGTGGTGCTGGTGGTCCTGGTGGTGTTGGTGGTCCTGGTGGTGCTGGTGCTGGTGGTCCTGGTGGTGCTGGTAGTCCTGGTGGTGCTGGTGCTGGTGGTCCTGATGGTGCTGGTGGTCCTGGTGGTGCTGGCGCTGGTGGTCCTGGTGGTGCTGGTGCTGGTGGTCCTGGTGGTGCTGGTGCTGGTAGTCCTGGTGGTGCTGGTGGTCGTGGTGGTGCTGGTGCTGGTGGTCCTGGTGGTGCTGGTGGTCCTGGTGGTGTTAGTGGTCCTGGTGGTGCTGGTGCTGGTGGTCCTGGTGGTGCTGGTGGTGCTGGTGGTGCTGGTGGTGCTGGTGGTCCTGGTGGTGCTGGTACTGGTGGTCCTGATGGTGCTGGTGCTGGTGGTCCTGGTGGTGCTGGCGCTGGTGGTCCTGGTGGTGCTGGTGCTGGTGGTCCTGGTGGTGCTGGTAGTCCTGGTGGTGTTGGTGGTCGTGGTGGTGCTGGTGCTGGTGGTCCTGGTGGTGCTGGTGGTCCTGGTGGTGTTGGTGGCTCTGGTGGTGCTGGTGCTGGTGGTCCTGGTGGTGCTGGTGGTCCTGGTGGTGCTGGTGCTGGTGGTCCTGATGGTGCTGGTGCTGGTGGTCCTGGTGGTGCTGGCGCTGGTGGTCCTGGTGGTGCTGGTGCTGTTGGTCCTGGTGGTGCTGGTGCTGGTAGTCCTGGTGGTGCTGGTGGTCCTGGTGGTGCTGGTGATGGTGCTGTCTCAGCAGCTGCTAATGCTTATTACCAATGCGATATCTATTAGCATATACATCTACCAGAGAATAATAGGTCAACTATTGGTACTCCTCCAGCATTCAACATTCTCCTGGCGTCGCAATTATTTGCAAGTAACCATTCTAGCCTTATTAAGTTAGATGAGATTAATGAGGTGAATAAGCACCATCTAAAAAATTGACAACTTTATTGCAACAAAAAGATGCCTAAAGATATTAACATTTACATTGAAATGATAACAGCTCAAAATTAATTTGCATTAGAAAAACAAAAATATAAGGGTACTAGAAGAATTAAACTCCCACACTTCCCTGGTGAATAGTTTCAGTAACTTAAGACTATTTAATATTTCTATACATTTCATTTACCCGTACTTTTGGCACTTTAGTTAATATACTGCACAATTCTATATATACTCTTCATAAACTGTAACATCTGGTACGTTACTGTACTGAATTGTACTCGTAAGTACTGTAATAAGTAATGTACATATGTGTAGCGTACTCAGCATGACGACAATTTCCAACGTGACTGACGAAGCAACAAGTCCCAAAATAAACTAACTTCTGACCAACAGAGAGACAATAAACACAACTTACTTTAAGAATTGAGCGACCAGTTCGCCAAATAGCAAAATACACAAAGCAGCCATGAGCAGCACAGTGTTAGGCAAGGAAAAAGGAGGGATAAAAACGCCTCTAACAGGTGACAAACATGTCCTCCGAACAAGGCAAAGAAGAAAAATCCCAAATTACTGTATTTGGGTTCAGCAACTTCCAAATCCCGTCTATCACAACGTGTAGATTCATGTCTCACAAATCAAACAAGCAAACAAGCAGTTTAGCTGCGCTGGCAGCCAATCAAATCTCTGATATTTGCGAAGTCAGAGTGTAGTTTGTGTTATATTGTGTCTAAAAATGCAGTAAAGGTTTAAGAAATCACGGTATTTTCGCTTTAGCTAAATTATCGTGATTTAGCAATACAACAGTGAAAATAGGAAATATAACTTCAGCGCTTTCATGTGCTTACACACATATTTTGAGTTCAGAGGAATATTAGATAAAGGAGTGATGACTAACACTCTACAGTAACACTAATGACTAACACACTCTACAGTAACACTAATGACTAACACACTCTACAGTAACACTAATGACTAACACACTCTACAGTAACACTAATGACTAACACACTCTACAGTAACACTAATGCCTAACGCACTCTACAGTAACACTAATGACTAACACACTCTACAGAGAGTGATGCAGAACACACACTAGTATTATAATGTTGGTAGAATTACCGACAATATGTTAGGTAAAAGGACACATGTGCAAGTAATACGACATGATATTGTGGCAACGTTTCGCTCTCCAGGAGCTTTGTCAAACCTTTACAAACAATACATGGACAAAGAGGATATAGACAACAGGTGAGATGTAATAGTATAGGCCTGCAGCACGTATGCTACTACTACTACTACTGCTACTACTACTACTACTACTACTACTACTACTACTACTACTACTACTACCACTACTACTACTACTACTACTACTACTACTAATAATAATAATAATAATAATAATAATACTAATACTACAACTATTACTACTACTACTAACACCACCAACAGCATGAGCCAATAAGCCTACTGTAGGCCTATGTTCAAACATCTCACTTGTTTCCTACATATACAGTCTGACTCTGTTGTGTTTGTAACGACTTGATAAAACTTCTGCAGAGTGAAAGCTCGTCACAGTAAAGTGTTGCATTAGTTGCACTTGTGTTCTTCTGCTTAACATACAATAACAGTGTTTAGAAACACACTCTACAAGATCAGTGATCAGGAGCACACATTGCAATAATGGGATTGATGAACACACTCCAGGGTAACATTGATGAACACACTCCAGGGTAACATTGATGAACACACTCCAGGGTAAGAGTGATGAACACACTCTAGGGTAACATTGATGAACACACTCCAGGGTAACAGTGATGAATACACTCCAGGGTAACAGTGATGAAGACACTCCAGGGTAACAGTGATGAACACACTCCAGGGAAACAGTGATGAAGACACTCCAGGGTAACAGTGATGAACACACTCCAGGGTAACAGTGATGAACACACTCCATGGTAACAGTGATGAACACACTCCAGGGTAACAGTGATGAATACACTCCAGGGTAACAGTGATGAAGACACTCCAGGGTAACAGTGATGAAGACACTCCAGGGTAACAGTGATGAACACACTCCAGGGTAACAGTGATGAAGATACTCCAGGGTAACGGTGATGAACACACTCCAGGGTAACAGTGATAAACACACTCCAAGGTAACAGTGAAGAACACACTCCAGGGTAACAGTGATGAACACACTCCAGGGTAACAGTGATGAACACACTCCAGGGTAACAGTGATGAAGACACTCCAGGGTAACAGTGATGAACACACTCCAGGGTAACAGTGATGAACACACTACAGCGTAACAGTGATGAACACACTCCAGGGTAACAGTGATGAAGACACTCCAGGGTAACAGTGATGAACACACTCCAGGGTAACAGTGATGAACACACTCCAGGGTAACAGTGATGAAGACACTCCAGGGTAACAGTGATGAAGACAATCCAGGGTAACAGTGATGAAGACACTCCAGGGTAACAGTGATGAAGACACTTCAGGGTAACAGTGATGAAGACACTTCAGGGTAACAGTGATGAATACACTCCAGGGTAACAGTGATGAACACACTCCAGGGTAACAGTGATGAACACACTCCAGGGTAACAGTGATGAACACACTCCAGGATAACAGTGATGAACTCACTCCAGGGCAATAGTGATGAACACAATCCAGGGTAACAGTGATAAACACACCCCAGGGTAACAGCGATGAACACACTACAGCGTAACAGTTGTGAACACACTCCAAGGTAACATTGATGAACACACTCCAGGGTAACAGTGATGAACACACTCCAGGGTAACAGTTATGAACACACTCCAGGGTAACAGTGATGAACACACTCCAGAGTAACAGTGATGAACACACTCCAGGGTAACAGTGATGAACACACTCCAGGGCAACAGTGATGAACACACTCCAGGGTAACAGTGATGAACACACTCCAGGGTAACAGTGATGAACACACTCCAGGGTAACAGTTGTGAACACACTCCAAGGTAACAGCGATGAACACACTCCAGGGTAGCAGTGATGAACACACTCCAGGGTAACAGTGATGAACACACTCCAAGGTAACAGTGATGAACATACTCCAGGGTAACAGTGATGAACATACTCCAGGGTAACAGTGATGAACACACTCCAGGGCAACAGTGATGAACACACTCCAGGATTACGGTGATGAACACACTCCAGGGTAACAGTTGTGAACACACTCCAAGGTAACAGCGATGAACACACTCCAGGGTAGCAGTGATGAACACACTCCAGGGTAACAGTGATGAACACACTCCAGGGTAACAGTGATGAACATACTCCAGGGTAACAGTGATGAACACACTTCAGGGCAACAGTGATGAACACACTCCAGGGCAACAGTGATGAACACTACAACAAGAGGAATGAGTAACAAAAACAATTGACGAGGAACACACTCTACAATAAGAGTTATGAGAGACTACAATAGCAGTTATGAGAGACACACTACAATAGCAGTTATGAGAGACACACTACAATAACAGTGATGAGAGACACACTACAATAACAGTGATGAGAGACACACTACAATAACAGTAATGAGAGACACACTACAATAACAGTAATGAGAGACACACTACAATAACAGTAATGAGAGACACATTGTACCATAGCTGTGGTTGATGACGGTCACAATCAACTATATTAAAGCCCATTTCTGTGTAAGATAATGCTCTACGAAGTAACAATGCCAAGCATCAACGTAAACTCACCATTAACACTATCCATCAACATACGCCCCATCAATACCATTCACCAACGTACACACCATCAGTTCCACTCAACAATATTCATCCCCCTTTAAAATTATATTCCATCTCCGACAGCAATTCCTGTTTAATGTAGACATTATTATGGATTAAACTGAAAATTTAAGCTATTTACTGATTGCAAGGAAAATTTGTGGTCGAGGCACTGAACGTGATGGCGGAAGATTGTTTGTTGTGTCACAGTGTCCAGCTGCTGAAGGCAGTGTCCAGCTGCTGGAGGCAGTGTCCAGCTGCTGAAGGCAGTGTCCAGCTGCTGAAGGCAGTGTCCAGCTGCTGGAGGCAGTGCCCACCTGCTGGAGGCAGTGCCCAGCTGCTGGAGGTAGTGCCCAGCTGCTGGAGGCAGTGTCCGGCTCCTGGAGGCAGTGTCCAGCTGCTGGAGGCAGTATCCAGCTGCTGGAGGCAGTATCCAACTGCTGGAGGCAGTGTCCGGCTCCTGGAGGCAGTGTCCAGCTGCTGGAGGCAGTATCCAGCTGCTGGAGGCAGTATCCAACTGCTGGAGGCAGTATCCAACTGCTGGAGGCAGTATCCAGCTGCTGGAGGCAGTGTCCAGCTGCTGGAAGCAGTGTCCAGCTGCTGGAAGCAGTGTCCAGCTGCTGGAGGCAGTGTCCAGCTGCTTAATTCAGTGCTCAACTGTTGCTGACAAGATGCAGCTGCAGGCGACAGCTGCCGGTAATACGTATACTGACAGCGGTCAGGAAATAGCATAGTCTGTGGTTCCCTTGTAAATAAGACTGGCTCCTCTCCTGACCACCTCTCCTTGGATATCGTATTTCGTTGTAGCCTTTATTCTTTTTTTTCTTCTCTGTCTCATCATTTCATGTATTTCCGTTAAAATCTGTAATCTTTCCTCTCTTCTCATTCTCTTTCGTTATTTCTCTTAAGCCTCTTCTCCCTCTTCTCCTCTTCCTCCATCTCTTCTCAGCTTTCCTCATATATATCCTCTCATTTTTTGCTTATATTCTCTTCTTTTCCTTTCCCTCTTCCTATCTTCCCTCTCCTCCTCATACACGTTGACTGCTCTCGTTTCCCCTGCACCTCTCTCGCTTCCTCTTAATTCTATTTTCCTTTCCTCTTATCTCTTCTCTCATTCACTGTCTTTATTCACCCCTCAACTTTTATTGCAAAATGCATCTTATAGAATTAACTTAAGCCTAGGAGCGAGAGTTTTACTGAGACAAGAGTTCTCACCCAACCTCAGCCAGTACCAAAGCCGTTCCTCTGTTTACAGTTTTGCTGGGAAGTAAAAACCTCAGCCAGTACCAAAGCCGTTCCTCTGTTTACAGTTTTGCTGGGGAGTAAAGTATTACAGCTCTACGCTTTATTCTCCAATGAACTGTTATAAATTTATTAATAATAATTAATAACTCAATGCATAATTATTCTTGTATTAATACAATTTTTAGTTTTCAAGTTTGAGTGATGAATTGTATTGTTCTTAGTTTAGGATATATATATATATATATATATATATATATATATATATATATATATATATATATATATATATATATATATATATATATATATATATATATATACATATATATATATATATATATATATATATATATATATATATATATATATATATATATATATATATATATATATATATTAGATAGATAGATAAACACACACACACACACACACATACATACACACACACACCCACACACACACACACACACACACACACACACACACACACACACACACACACACACACACACACACACACACACACACACACACACACACACACACACACAGCATATGCGTCTCTGATTCCCAAAGGATCAGGGCTTCAGGGTCCCCTGAGGTTCAGTGCATATACCCCTGTTATGTCCTGATTTTCGTAAATAACCTGTCACTGTTTGCTGTCAGTGTTCGTTGTCAGTGTTTGCTGTCAGTGTTTGCTGTCAGTGTTTGTTGTCAGTGTTTGCTGTTATAATCTTACTATTAAAACATAGCAAGTGGCGAGGCCAGGGGGTGGTCTGAAGATGACTAGAGCAGTGCACTAAAAGACCCTTGCTTTGGAGAGGAACCTGATGATGACCTTTTAGGTCCGTCCTAGATCACTGACAGGTCTCAACAGGGTGACGTGAAAAGAAGAGATGTTCTTGCGACCTGACAGTGGTCCAGAGTGGACCGAAACGCCTCAATACGGTTCCAGATAGGATTACCGTGAAGTTTTTCATTCTTCGCGACAACAACAGGCTGTAATCGTGGGAGAAAATTTGACTTCTTAACCCTACTGAAGAATTCGTGGAGTGCCCTGTGTAACAGCATTGTAATAGGCCTCACAATCACTTCAACAATTGTTGATTTATATACTCCCCATTTACTAACAATAAATTCTAATTTGGATGATAATCTTCCGGGTACAACATACACGTATACCGTATTTTTGATGGCATACAATACCGACACGTTGATGAATCGCACATATTTGCAACACTGGGTTATTGCATGTATTCGACTGACGAATCCTGCTGTGCAGGGGACACGCTTAGACACTAAAGGTAACTAAGTGTTGCAGATATATTTTATTGATCAACAAACGATGGTATAACGGATGAAGGTTTCCTGAAGGGTATCACATTAGAGTTAAAAATCAGTCTTCAGTCTTCACCTCTGAAAAAAAAATGTATTAAATTGAGTACCAGATTCAAAAATAATTGTGTCAAAATTTTACCTCAGTGTAAACCTTGTAGGACTTGGTAAGTTATGACCGACTTTGAGAAACATGAATTAAAGCTAACTTTATCACATTATATATACAAATGAAGTTAATTTTGATGCCGAAACGTTGTCAGAAACGCTGATGTACAGATCAGGGCGTCTATTAAACGTTTCGCCATGAGTGGGTTCTCCAGTGGCTTCCATTATGACTAAAAAAGCCTATCAAGCCGAAACGTGTACCTTTAATAACCTCGTTGAACTGGACGTAAGCGCCTTTTTGTCCACATCATAAGCAACGTACATTAGGTCCGTTATCTGGTAGATGTCGACACGTGGTGAGCGAAACAGACATCGGACTGCTTTACTTCTTCAACGTTTCACCCAGCATTGGCCTTTATTAAGTATATATGTTCTTCTACACATTCTTTATCACGTAATTGCTTAATAAGTTCCAGTATTGAGGGAAACGTTGTGCAAGTTGTACATTACACGGAGTGAAACGTTCAACAGTGGGTGAAATGCTATGTATGATAATCTATGTAACTGCATTTGTGTACACCTGAATAAACTTACTTACTTACTTACTTACTTACTTACACTCCAGTGATAGTGTCTGCTTCCCAAGGCCCTAACTGACCAACCATTAAAATCAAGAACCAGAGAAAAAACAAAAGGTTCATAACAAAAATAGTCCCTGAGCTGTGGGTAAAAGAGTACGAAGAGAGACCTAACGAAGCCGTCCTAATTATATTATAATAAAAGCCGGAGAGTGTGGGAGGAGACATGATAATAACATACAAAATACACTAAGCAGCAGAGTGAGTTTAAGTATATAGAAATGTTTGTGATATAAGAGGAGGAACCAGTGTCCAGTGACATGTATCACTGTGGACACAGATGGCCTGTACCACAGTGGACACAGATGGCCTGTACCACAGTGGACACAGATGGCCTGTACCACAGTGAACACAGATGGCCTGTACCACAGTGAACACAGATGGCCTGTACCACAGTGAACACAGATGGCCTGTACCACAGTGAACACAGATGGCCTGTACCACAGTGAACACAGATGGCCTGTACCACAGTGAACACAGATGGCCTGTACCACAGTGAACACAGATGGCCTGTACCACAGTGGACACAGATGGCCTGTACCACAATTGACATAAATGGCCAGTGGCTCGCTCTCGTGGCACGGGAATAAGCAGCTTCAAGGGTAGATATCACCGGGATCTAGATCCCAAATAATAGGTAAGCACACACACACGCACACACACACACACACGCACACACACACACACACACACACACACACACACACACACACACACACGCACGCACGCACGCATGAATATAACAAAAGACACCAGCATATTCTCTCTCTCTTTCTCTCCCTCTCTTCTGTTCTCCTTTGTTTCTTATCTTCCTTGCTAATCGTTGATTTCTTTTATCCTGTTTTCTTTTATCTGAGAAAATCACTTCTTGCCTGCACCTCTTTCGGCGAGGAAGGTCAGCAGGTTGAGAGGAAGGTCAGCAGGTTGAGAGGATGGTCAGCAGGTTGAGAGGAAGGTCAGCAGGTTGAGAGGATGGTCAGCAGGTTGAGAGGATGGTCAGCAGGTTGAGAGGAAGGTCAGCAGGTTGAGAGGATGGTCAGCAGGTTGAGAGGAATGTCAGCAGGCTAAGAGGAAAGTCAGCAGACTGAGAGGAAGGTTAGCAGGCTGAGAGGAAGGTTAGCAGGCTGAGAAAAAGGCCAGCAGGCTGAGATGAATGTCAGTAGGTAGGGAGATCAGCAGGCTGAAAGGAAACTCAGCAGGTTGAGAGGAAAGTCAGCAGACTGAGAGAAAAGTCAGGAGGCTGAGAGGAAGGTCAGTAGGCTGAGAGGAAGATCAGCAGGTTGAGAGGAAGGTCAGCAGGTTGAAAGGAAGATCAGCAGGTTGAGAGGAAGGTCAGCAGGTTGAGAGGAATGTCAGCAGGCTAAGAGGAAGGTCAGCAGGCTGAGAGGAAGGTTAGCAGGCTGAGAGGAAGGTTAGCAGGCTGAGAGAAAGGTTAGCAGGCTGAGAGAAAGGGCAGCAGGCTGAGAGGAATGTCAGTAGGTAGGGAGATCAGCAGGCTGAAAGGAAACTCAGCAGGTTGAGAGGAAAGTCAGAAGACTGAGAGAAAAGTCAGGAGGCTGAGAGGAAGGTCAGTAGGCTGAGAGGAAGATCAGCAGGTTGAGAGGAAGGTTAGCAGGTAGGTCAGCAGGCTGGGAAGCAGGTTAGTGACTTGGTGTTACAGCAGATCAGCTTTAAACAGAGACTTGGCGGAACGAAAAAAAAAAACAAATGAAAACAAACATTGATTCCCTCCTGAGTCTGTGTTTGTTGTGGGACCGAACTGTGTTTGTTGTGGGACTGAACTGTGTTTGTTGTGGGACAGAACTGTGTTTGTTGTGGGACCGAACTGTGTTTGTTGTGGGACCGAACTGTGTTTGTTGTGGGACAGAACTGTGTTTGTTGTGGGACCGAACTGTGCTTGTTGTGGGACTGAACTGTGTTTGTTGTGGGACTGAACTGTGTTTGTTGTGGGACTGAACTGTGTTTGTTGTGGGACTGAACTGTGTTTGTTGTGGGACTGAACTGTGTTTGTTGTGGGACCGAACTGTGTTTGTTGTGGGACTGAACTGTGTTTGTTGTGGGACCGAACTGTGTTTGTTGTGGGACCGAACTGTGTTTGTTGTGGGACTGGACTGTGTTTGTTGTGGGACTGAACTGTGTTTGTTGTGAGACCGAACTGTGTTTGTTGTGGGACCGAACAGTGTTTGTTGTGGGACCGAACTGTGTTTGTTGTGGGACCGAACTGTGTTTGTTGTGGGACCGAACTGTGTTTGTTGTGGGACCGAACTGTGTTTGTTGTGGGACCGAACTGTGTTTGTTGTGGGACTGAACTGTGTTTGTTGTGGGACCGAACTGTGTTTGTTGTGGGACCAAACTGTGTTTGTTGTGGGACTGGACTGTGTTTGTTGTGGGACTGAACTGTGTTTGTTGTGGGACCGAACTGTGTTTGTTGTGGGACCGAACTGTGTTTGTTGTGGGACCGAACTGTGTTTGTTGTGGGACCGAACTGTGTTTGTTGTGGGACCGAACTGTGTTTGTTGTGGGACCGAACTGTGTTTGTTGTGGGACTGAACTGTGTTTGTTGTGGGACCGAACTGTGTTTGTTGTGGGACTGAACTGTGTTTGTTGTGGGACTGAACTGTGTTTGTTGTGGGACTGAACTGTGTTTGTTGTGGGACTGAACTGTGTTTGTTGTGGGACTGAACTGTGTTTGTTGTGGGACCGAACTGTGTTTGTTGTGGGACTGAACTGTGTTTGTTGTGGGACCGAACTGTGTTTGTTGTGGGACTGAACTGTGTTTGTTGTGGGACCGAACTGTGTTTGTTGTGGGACCGAACTGTGTTTGTTGTGGGACAGAACTGTGTTTGTTGTGGGACCGAACTGTGTTTGTTGTGGGACTGAACTGTGTTTGTTGTGGGACAGAACTGTGTTTGTTGTGGGACCGAACTGTGTTTGTTGTGGGACAGAACTGTGTTTGTTGTGGGACCGAACTGTGTTTGTTGTGGGACTGAACTGTGTTTGTTGTGGGACAGAACTGTGTTTGTTGTGGGACCGAACTGTGTTTGTTGTGGGACTGAACTGTGTTTGTTGTGGGACTGAACTGTGTTTGTTGTGGGACAGAACTGTGTTTGTTGTGGGACTGAACTGTGTTTGTTGTGGGACTGAACTGTGTTTGTTGTGGGACCGAACTGTGTTTGTTGTGGGACTGAACTGTGTTTGTTGTGGGACTGAACTGTGTTTGTTGTGTGACAGAACTGTGTTTGTTGTGGGACCGAACTGTGTTTGTTGTGGGACTGAACTGTGTTTGTTGTGGGACCGAACTGTGTTTGTTGTGGGACAGAACTGTGTTTGTTGTGGGACCGAACTGTGTTTGTTGTGGGACTGAACTGTGTTTGTTGTGGGACAGAACTGTGTTTGTTGTGGGACCGAACTGTGTTTGTTGTGGGACTGAACTGTGTTTGTTGTGGGACTGAACTGTTTGTTGTGGGACAGAACTGTGTTTGTTGTGGGACTGAACTGTGTTTGTTGTGGGACTGAACTGTGTTTGTTGTGGGACAGAACTGTGTTTGTTGTGGGACCGAACTGTGTTTGTTGTGGGACCGAACTGTGTTTGTTGTGGGACTGAACTGTGTTTGTTGTGGGACTGAACTGTGTTTGTTATGGGACTGAACTGTGTTTGTTGTTGGACTGAACTGTGTTTGTTGTGGGACTGAACTGTGTTTGTTGTGGGACTGAACTGTGTTTGTTGTGGGACTGAACTGTGTTTGTTGTGGGACCGAACTGTGTTTGTTGTGGAACAGAACTGTGTTTGTTGTGGGACCGAACTGTGTTTGTTGTGGGACAGAACTGTGTTTGTTGTGGGACTGAACTGTGTTTGTTGTGGGACTGAACTGTGTTTGTTGTGGGACTGAACTGTGTTTGTTGTGGGACTGAACTGTGTTTGTTGTGGGACTGAACTGTGTTTGTTGTGGGACTGAACTGTGTTTGTTGTGGGACTGAACTGTGTTTGTTGTGGGACTGAACTGTGTTTGTTGTGGGACCGAACTGTGTTTGTTGTGGGACAGAACTGTGTTTGTTGTGGGACCGAACTGTGTTTGTTGTGGGACTGAACTGTGTTTGTTGTGGGACTGAACTGTGTTTGTTGTGGGACAGAACTGTGTTTGTTGTGGGACCGAACTGTGTTTGTTGTGGGGCCGAACTGTGTTTGTTGTGGGACTGAACTGTGTTTGTTGTGGGACTGAACTGTGTTTGTTGTGGGACAGAACTGTGTTTGTTGTGGGACCGAACTGTGTTTGTTGTGGGACAGAACTGTGTTTGTTGTGGGACCGAACTGTGTTTGTTGTGGGACCGAACTGTGTTTGTTGTGGGACCGAACTGTGTTTGTTGTGGGACTGAACTGTGTTTGTTGTGGGACCGAACTGTGTTTGTTGTGGGACCGAACTGTGTTTGTTGTGGGACTGAACTGTGTTTGTTGTGGGACCGAACTGTGTTTGTTGTGGGACCGAACTGTGTTTGTTGTGGGACCGAACTGTGTTTGTTGTGGGACTGAACTGTGTTTGTTGTGGGACTGAACTGTGTTTGTTGTGGGACTGAACTGTGTTTGTTGTGGGACCGAACTGTGTTTGTTGTGGGACTGAACTGTGTTTGTTGTGGGACTGAACTGTGTTTGTTGTGGGACCGAACTGTGTTTGTTGTGGGACTGAACTGTGTTTGTTGTGGGACTGAACTGTGTTTGTTGTGGGACCGAACTGTGTTTGTTGTGGGACAGAACTGTGTTTGTTGTGGGACCGAACTGTGTTTGTTGTGGGACTGAACTGTGTTTGTTGTGGGACTGAACTGTTTGTTGTGGGACAGAACTGTGTTTGTTGTGGGACTGAACTGTGTTTGTTGTGGGACCGAACTGTGTTTGTTGTGGGACTGAACTGTGTTTGTTGTGGGACTGAACTGTTTGTTGTGGGACAGAACTGTGTTTGTTGTGGGACTGAACTGTGTTTGTTGTGGGACTGAACTGTTTGTTGTGGGACAGAACTGTGTTTGTTGTGGGACTGAACTGTGTTTGTTGTGGGACTGAACTGTTTGTTGTGGGACAGAACTGTTTTTTTGTGGGACCGAACTGTGTTTGTTGTGGGACTGAACTGTGTTTGTTGTGGGACTGAACTGTTTGTTGTGGGACAGAACTGTGTTTGTTGTGGGACTGAACTGTGTTTGTTGTGGGACTGAACTGTTTGTTGTGGGACAGAACTGTTTTTTTGTGGGACTGAACTATGTGTCTTGTTGCAAGATGACATTGTGTGTTGTGCTGCAAGACCACACTGTGTGTTGTGTTGGCAGACCACACTGTGTTGTGTTGGAAGACCACACTGTGTTGTGTTGGAAGACCACACTGTGTTGTGTTGGAAGACCACACTGTGTTGTGTTGGAAGACCACACTGTGTTGTGTTGGAAGACCACACTGTGTTGTGTTGGAAGACCACACTGTGTCTTGTTGTAAATCACACTGTGTGTTGTGTTGCAAGACCACACTGTGTGTTGTGTTGCAGGAACCCACTGTGCGTTGTTGCAAGACCACACTATTGTGTTGCAAGAGCACACTGTGTGTTGTGTTGCAGGACCACACTGTGTGTTTGTTTTGTTGCAAGATCACATTGTGTTGTGCTTGCAATACTGCATTGTGTGTTGTGTTGCAAGACCACACAGTGCTTTGTTGCAAGACCGCAAGTGAGATAGAAATCCCCTCAGTATTCTTTATTGCAGTAATATTCCCCTCTCAATATAACTGTTGTGTCCTCCCTCTCAGTATTCCCCTCTCAGTATTCCCCTCTTAGTATTCCCCTCTCAGTATTCCCCTCTCAGTATTCCCCTCTCAGTATTCCCCTCTCAGTATTCCCCTCTCAGTATTCCCCTCTCAGTATTCCCCTCTCAGTATTCCCCTCTCAGTATTCCCCTCTCAGTATTCTCGTTGTTTTCATATAACCTTATATTTTTTTCTTGAATATTCCATATATATTTTATTTGAATATTTATCCACCATTTTCATCACTATTTTCTCTTCTAAATATTTATTGACGACGTTTATTTGCATTTTTTATTATCTCTTATTTTTCAGTCTTTTTCTTCCTAATTTTTAAAAGTATGTAAAATCTCTTAGTTTTTTCTCTACTTTTCCTAGTTCTTATTTATTAAATAAGTGAACAGTGCTCTAGAAATAAGTTTACGTTGCTGTAAGAAATAAGTGAACAAGGATGTACATTACGTCAAAGTGGCTCAAAAAAAGTGAAAAATCTCTTATAAGTATAAATAAATATAAAAATAAGTGGTTATGGCTCTTACAATACGACAAGTAGGAATAAATATTATAAGGAAATGGCGTTTAAATCTTAAGCTAAATGAAGAGGGCTCTATAAGTAAGCAAACAGTGCTCTATATATTTGTTTACGGGGTTTAATAGAAGAGAGGAGCATAATTTTAAAAAATAAGTTATGAGGGCTCTTTGAGAAATAAGAGGAAATTGCTTTAATTTTTTTCAAATAAATAAGTTTTATTTATGATATAATGGATTTAGTTCTGGAAATTCATGCCCAAGTCGGATTTAAGTCTGGAAATTCATGCCCAAGTCGGATTTAAGTCTGGAAATTCATGCCCAAGTCGGATTTAAGTTTGGAAATTCATGGCCAAGTCGGATTTAAGTCTGGAAATTCATGGCCAGGTCGGATTTAAGCCTGGAAATTAATGCCCAAGTCGGATTTAAGTCTGGAAATTAATGCCCAGGTCGGATTTAAGCCTGGAAATTAATGTCCATCAAATTTATCAGATTATTTTGTTAGAGTAGCGGAAATTGTTTAAGAAAGAAATGGAAGACTAATTTGGAAGCTGAAATTATTAGAGGAATAAAAAAACACATTAATACAATGGGTGAGAGACTTTTTTGAGAGAGGAAAATGTAAAGAGTCGTAAGAAGGAAGCACATGTTGACTTGGGGGGAGTTATCACAGAAGGATGCCACAGGGATCACTTGGGAGTTATCACAGAAGGATGCCACAGGGATCACTTGGGAGTTATCACAGAAGGATGCCACAGGGATCACTTGGGAGTTATCACAGAAGGATGCCACAGGGATCACTTGGGAGTTATCACAGAAGGATGCCACGGGATCACTTGGGAGTTATCACAGAAGGATGCCACAGGGATCACTTGGGAGTTTTCACAGAAGGATGCCACAGGGATCACTTGGGAGTTATCACAGAAGGATGCCACGGGATCACTTGGGAGTTATCACAGAAGGATGCCACGGGATCACTTGGGAGTTATCACAGAAGGATGCCACAGGGAACACTTGGGAGTTATCACAGAAGGATGCCACGGGATCACTTGGGAGTTATCACAGAAGGATGCCACAGGGATCACTTGGGAGTTATCACAGAAGGATGCCACGGGGATCACTTGGGAGTTATCACAGAAGGATGCCACGGGGATCACTTGGGAGTTATCACAGAAGGATGCCACGGGATCACTTGGGAGTTATCACAGAAGGATGCCACAGGGATCACTTGGGAGTTATCACAGAAGGATGCCACGGGGATCACTTGGGAGTTATCACAGAAGGATGCCACGGGGATCACTTGGGAGTTATCACAGAAGGATGCCACGGGATCTCTTGGGAGTTATCACAGAAGGATGCCACAGGGATCACTTGGGAGTTATCACAGAAGGATGCCAGAGGGATCACTTGGGAGTTATCACAGAAGGATGCCACGGGGATCACTTGGGAGTTATCACAGAAGGATGCCACGGGATCACTTGGGAGTTATCACAGAAGGATGCCACAGGGATCACTTGGGAGTTATCACAGAAGGATGCCACAGGGATCACTTGGGAGTTATCACAGAAGGATGCAGCAGGGATCACTTGGAAATTATCACAGAAAGATGGCAGAGGGATCACTTGGGAGTTATCACAGAAGGATGCCACAGGGATCACTTGGGAGTTTTCACAGAAGGATGCCGCAGGGATCACTTGGGAATTATCACACAAAGATGCCACAGGGATCACTTGGGAGTTATCACAGAAGGATGCCACAGGGATCACTTGGGAGTTATCACAGAAGGATGCCACGGGGATCACTTGGGAGTTATCACAGAAGGATGCCACAGGGATCACTTGCGAGTTATCACAGAAGGATGCCACAGGGATCCACAATAATGGTTTTTTATTTAGTTTTATATCAATGACTTACCAGACAGAATAAACGAAAAGCGAGCGAATATGTTAGCAGACAAGGCAAAAATCTTACCTAAAATAAGTACTTCAGTAAACCTCTACAAGATGGCTTGCAGTGATGGAGGGATGGTGGAATTTAATGCAGATAAATGTCATGTAATGTAAATGTGAGAAAATGAATTCCGGGCAAATGAAGAATATAGAATGGCAAAATATTGTATCAAACAGAGGGACCTACAAGTTATTATTAAGAACAGAGTCATTGGAAAAGTATGTAAACCAAATTGAGAAGGTAAGTTATGAAATAATAAATAATTTAGAAAACCCTCAAGTTGAAGAACGAGACAATTGTGCCAGCCAGTGGCTTCATCAGTCCAGTACGATGATGAACGCTGGAAAAAGAGGATGAATTTGAGGTAATCAGTCCCTCAGCCTGGAGTCGATATCTTCCAGCGTTCTTCTCTGTACTGGACTGAAGAAGCCACTGGCTGGCGAAACGTTTCCCCAATAAAGATTCCCAAATGTTGCACAAGCGTCTCATTCTTCATCGAGTTATGAGTTGAAGAAAAGTTATAAAAAGAAATTTGTCTACAGTTTATATTAGACCAAAATTGGAATATATAGCTGGTGTGTGGTAGTCACACCTTGAAGGAAGATTTGCACGTTAGAAGAGCTTCAAAGAAGAGTTTTAAAGAAGAGCTTCAGAGAAGAGCTTCAAAGAAGAGCTTCAAAGAAGAGGTTCAGAGAAGAGCTTCAAAGAAGAGTTTTAAAGAAGAGCTTCAGAGAAGAGCTTCAAAGAAGAGCTTCAAAGAAGACCTTCAGAGAAGAGCTTCAAAGAAGAGCTTCAAAGAACAGATATAAAGAAGATCTTCAAATAAGAGCTTCAAAGACGATCTTCTAAAAAGAGCTTCAAGAAAGAGCTTCTAGTAAGAGCTTCAAGGAAGAGCTTCCAAGAAGAGCTTCAAAAACAAATTCAAAGAAGACCTTCAAAGAAGAGCTTCACAGAAGAGCATCCAATTAAAGCTCCAAAGAAGAGCTCCAAAACGGCCACTAGAGTTAAAAATGACTGAGTCATTAGGAAAGACTTAAACAATGAGGATTAATGCCCATGTTTGCTGTTAGGAGGAAATGATGAGATAAGACAGCCTCATATAAGGTCAAAAGAGAACGTGAACAAGATCACAGCTGTCAAAAGAAAGGCCAAAGAACGTGAACAAGGCCACATCTGTCAAAAGAAAGGCCAGAGAACGTGAACAAGGCCACAGCTGTCAAAAGAAAGGCCAGAGAACGTGAACAAGGTCACAGCTGTCAAAAGAAAGGCCAGAGAACGTGAACAAGGTCACAGCTGTCAAAAGAAAGGCCAGAGTTGTAAATTGAAGACAAAGTCGATCCAAGAGGATAAGAGACAGTTTTTTTCATTACAGAGATGTTGACGAATGGAACGATTTTTATAGAAGGGGTATTAAATGCTAAGACCAATGTAAATATTTACGAGAAAAATGTATGTTAATTTATGAAAGACGGGAAACCACTAGAATAGCTCTGCTTCTGTAGCTAAAAATACAAGGTGAGGAAACACAGAGACAGGCGGACAGACAGATGTACGCACACAAAGGAAATATAAACACATATGCAGTTTAATGTGATCCTTTATTGACAACGTTTCGCCCACACAGTGGGTTTTTTCAAGTCACAAACAGATCTACCTATGGTGGAAGGTACGCGAGTATTTATAGTCAGGTTCAGAATGCTGAGGTCAGGTGGAGAATGCTGCATCTGATGATGTACCGAGTGGGGTTATAGATCTACCCCAGGTAGATCTGTTTGTGGCTTGAAAAAGCCCACCGTGTGGGCGAAACGTTGTCAATAAAGGATCACATTATACTGCATATGTGTTTATATTTCCATTGTGTCGGTATTTTATACCATTTATTTCCATATGCACACAAAACAGACAAAGTGTCTAATCGACAAGTGCCAATGATAGAATGGTAACTATCACACACGCACACACACACACACACACACACACACACACACACACATACACACACACACACACACACACACACACACACACACACACACACACACACACACACACGCACGCACACACACATCATAGTGTATGCAGCAAGCACTAAAGGAACCAACCTTTGACTGGCAGTAAATATTTTTGCAGCGCCACGAGAGTGAAGGCGGAATTTGAAGCAATCATGTTTCTTCCCCGACCAGCCGAGCTCTACCTGTCTCTCTTATTTTAGGATTTCAGGGTGTGGCAAACACGTTTATACCCACACTGGAGGAGGGGCTTCAGGGTAGCATAAACCCACTTCTACCCACAGAGGAGGAGGGGCTTCAGGGTAGCATAAACCCACTTCTACCCACACAGGAGGAGGGGCTTCAGGGTAGCATAAACCCACTTCTACCCACACTGGAGGAAGGACTTCTACGACAAACAGACCCACTTCTACCCACACTGGACGAGGGGCTTCAGGGTAACATAAAGCCACTTCTACCCACACTGGAGGAAGGACTTCTACGACAAACAGACCCACTTCTACCCACACTGGAGGAGGGGCTTCAGGGTAACATAAACCCACTTCTACCCACACTGGAGGAGGGGCTTCAGGGTAGCATAAACCCACTTCTACCCTCAATGGAGGAGGGGCTTCAGGATAGCATAAACCCACTTCTACCCACACTGGAGGAGGGGCTTCAGGGTAGCATAAACCCACTTCTACCCACACTAGAGGAGGGGCTTCAGGGTAGCATAAATCCACTTCTACCCACACTGGAGGCGGGACTTCAGGGTAGCATAAACCCACTTCTACCCACACTGGAGGAGGGGCTTCAGGGTAGCATAAACCCACTTCTACCCACACTGGAGGAGGGGCTTCAGGGTAGCATAAACCCACTTCTACCCACACTGGAGGAGGGGCTTCAGGGTAGCATAAACCCACTTCTACCCACACTAGAGGAGGGGCTTCAGGGTAGCATAAACCCACTTCTACCCACACTGGAGGAGGGGCTTCAGGGTAGCATAAACCCACTTCTACCCACACTAGAGGAGGGGCTTCAGGGTAGCATAAACCCACTTCTACCCACACTGGAGGAGGGGCTTCAGGGTAGCATAAACCCACTTCTACCCACACTGGAGGGGCTTCAGGGTAGCATAAACCCACTCGTACCCACACTGGAGGGGCTTCAGGGTAGCATAAACCCACTTCTACCCAAACTGGAGGGGCTTCAGGGTAGCATAAACCCACTTCTACCCACACTGGAGGGGCTTCAGGGTAGCATAAACCCACTTCTACCCACACTGGAGGGGCTTCAGGGTAGCATAAACCCACTTCTACCCAAACTGGAGGGGCTTCAGGGTAGCATAAACCCACTTCTACCCACACTGGAGGGGCTTCAGGGTAGCATAAACCCACTTCTACCCACACTGGAGGGGCTTCAGGGTAGCATAAACCCACTTCTACCCACACTGCAGGAGGGGCTTCAGGGTAGCATAAACCCACTTCTACCCACACTGGAGGGGCTTCAGGGTAGCATAAACCCACTTCTACCCACACTGGAGGGGCTTCAGGGTAGCATAAACCCACTTCTACCCAAACTGGAGGGGCTTCAGGGTAGCATAAACCCACTTCTACCCACACTGGAGGGGCTTCAGGGTAGCATAAACCCACTTCTACCCACACTGGAGGGGCTTCAGGGTAGCATAAACCCACTTCTACCAACACTGCAGGAGGGGCTTCAGGGTAGCATAAACCCACTTCTACCCCCACTGGAGGAGGGGCTTCAGGGTAGCATAAACCCACTTCTACCCACACTGGAGGGGCTTCAGGGTAGCATAAACCCACTTCTACCCACACTAGAGGAGGGGCTTCAGGGTAGCATAAACCCACTTCTACCCACACTGGAGGAGGGGCTTCAGGGTAGCATAAACCCACTTCTACCCACACTGGAGGAGGGGCTTCAGGGTAGCATAAACCCACTTCTACCCACACTGGAGGAGGGGCTTCAGGGTAGCATAAACCCACTTCTACCCACACCGGAGGGGCTTCAGGGTGGCATAAACCCACTTCTACCCACATTGGAGGGGCTTCAGGGTAACATAAACCCACTTCTACCCACACTGGAGGGGCTTCAGGGTAGCATAAACCCACTTCTACCCACACTGGAGGGGCTTCAGGGTAGCATAAACCCAATTCTACCCACACTGGAGGGGCTTCAGGGTAGCATAAACCCACTTCTACCCACACTAGAGGGGCTTCAGGGTAGCATAAACCCACTTCTACCCACACTGGAGGGGCTTCAGGGTAGCATAAACCCACTTCTACCCACACTGGAGGGGCTTCAGCGTAGCATAAACCCACTTCTACCCACACTGGAGGAGGGGCTTCAGGGTAGCATAAACCCACTTCTACCCACACTGGAGGAGGGGCTTCAGGGTAGCATAAACCCACTTCTACCCACACTGGAGGGGCTTCAGGGTAGCATAAACCCACTTCTACCCACACTGGAGGGGCTTCAGGGTAGCATAAACCCACTTCTACCCACACTGGAGGAGGGGCTTCAGGGTAGCATAAACCCACTTCTACCCACACTGGAGGAGGGGCTTCAGGGTAGCGTAAACCCACTTCTACCCACACTGGAGGAGGGGCTTCAGGGTAGCATAAACCCACTTCTACCCACCCTGGAGGAGGGGCTTCAGGGTAGCATAAACCCACTTCTACCCACACTGGAGGAGGGGCTTCAGGGTAGCATAAACCCACTTCTACCCACACTGGAGGAGGGGCTTCAGGGTAGCATAAACCCACTTCTACCCACACTACACGACTGGTAGCCTTGCTATGTGACTACCGAAATATTTATTAAGCACAACACTAACTAACGTACGGTTCTTCAAATATATAATTTAATAACGACAAACTTGTGTAACGAGAAACTGTAACGTAACACTTTGTATGACAAGTGCAACGAACTCTTTAATTAACGAGAAACTTATGACAAACCAGCACTTATATATATTGAAAAATTTATAGTAATTATTGAACACTTGATAATGAACACTTGATAATGAACACTTGATAATGAACACTTGATAATGAACACTTGATAATGAACACTTGATAATGAACACTTGATAATGAACACTTGATAATGAACACTTGATAATGTACATTTGATAATGTACATTTGATAATGAACACTTGATAATGAACACTTGATAATGAACACTTGATAATGAACACTTGATAATGTACATTTGATAATGTACATTTGATAATGAACACTTGATAATGAACACTTGATAATGAACACTTGATAATGAACACTTGATAATGTACATTTGATAATGAACACTTGATAATGAACACTTGATAATGAACACTTGATAATGAACACTTGATAATGAACACTTGATAATGAACACTTGATAATGAACACTTGATAATGTACATTTGATAATGAACACTTGATAATGAACACTTGATAATGTACATTTGATAATGAACACTTGATAATGAACACTTGATAATGAACATTTGATAATGTACATTTGATAATGAACACTTGATAATGAACACTTGATAATGAACACTTGATAATGAACGCTTGATAATGAACACTTGATAATGAACACTTGATAATGAACACTTGATAATGTACATTTGATAATGAACACTTGATAATGAACACTTGATAATGAGCACTTGATAATGTACATTTGATAATGAACACTTGATAATGAACACTTGATAATGTACATTTGATAATGAACACTTGATAGTGAACACTTGGTAATGAACACTTGATAATGTACATTTGATAATGAACACTTGATAATGAACACTTGATAATGAACACTTGATAATGTATATTTGATAATGAACACTTGATAATGAACACTTGATAATGAACATTTGATAATGTACATTTGATAATGAACACTTGATAATGAACACTTGATAATGAACACTTGATAATGAACGCTTGATAATGAACACTTGATAATGAACACTTGATAATGAACACTTGATAATGTACATTTGATAATGAACACTTGATAATGAACACTTGATAATGAGCACTTGATAATGTACATTTGATAATGAACACTTGATAATGAACACTTGATAATGTACATTTGATAATGAACACTTGATAGTGAACACTTGGTAATGAACACCTGATAATGTACATTTGATAATGAACACTTGATAATGAACACTTGATAATGAACACTTGATAATGTACATTTGATAACGAACACTTAATAATAAACACCTGATAATGAACACTTGATAATGAACACTTGATAATGAACACTTGATAATGAACACTTGATAATGAACACTTGATAATGAACACTTAATATAGAACACTTCATAATGAACACTTCATAATGAACACTTGATAATGAACACTTGATAATGAACACTTTGAATAACTAATACTTTTAAAAGTGAACACTTGATAACGTAACCTTTTGATAACGAACACTTTTGATAACAAACACTTTTGATAATGACCACTTTTGATAATGAACACTTTTAAGAGTGAATACTTTTGAGAGCAAAAACTTCTGGGAGTGGACCACTTTTAAGAACGAACACTCATGAGAAAGAACACTTCACATACCGAACAGTCATGAGAACGAACACCTCACATAATGAACACTTATGAGAATGAACACTTCACATACCGAACACTCATCAGAACGAACACCTCACATAATGAACACTCATGAGAACGAACACTTCACATACCGAACACTCATCAGAACGAACACCTCACATAATGAACACTCATGAGAACGAACACCTCACATAATGAACACTCATGAGAACGAACGCCTCACATAATGAACACTCATGAGAACGAACACCTCACATAATGAACACTCATGAGAACGAACACCTCACATAATGAACACTCATGAGAACGAACACTTCACATAATGAACACTCATGAGAACGAACACTTCACATAATGAACACTCATGAGAACGAACACTTCACATAATGAACACTCATGAGAACGAACATTTATTCTGTATGAACATCTTTCTGGGAAATATTTCTTATTACTTATTCGTTACCAGTTTCATTAACGAACACTTCTGAGGGGGATACTATTTTATTACTGATCACTTTTGCTAACGAAGACTACGAATTAGGAGCAGTTACATTAGCGATGAAGTTGGTAACGCGCACATCCAAAAACGAAATTACTAACGAAAGCCTAAAATGTAACAAATAATTCTTCAAATGTCGAACAATTCTGTAAGCGACCATTTTGAACGACAAACTCTTCTAATAACGTATACATTAAGTAACGAGAATCGTGCATACATTCAAATAACTAGATTGACGAATGCATCAAATAACGAATAAGATTGCATGAAATAGCGAGCAAAACATATGCAATAAATAACAACAAATACACTATACAACGAGCGAAACGAATGCATTAATAACGAGCACTACTAATGCATTAAATAACGAGCAGACAAATAAATAATGAACTACGAATAATACGAGAGAAAAAAAGTTTACGAGAGAAAAAAAGTTATGTTCCAAAATTTTGTACCTGTGCAAACCTTTGACTTTTTTTAATGGTAAACTCACCTGTTGTCGAGTATACATAGCAATGGGAACTTAATAACGAACATCCAGTAACGAGAACTCAACGAGAATCTAATAATAAGAACTTAAGAACGAGTTCTCAATAACGAGCATCAGGTAAAGAGAACTGAATAACAAGAACTTAAGAACGAGTTCTCAATGACGATTATTCAGTAACGAGTGCTCGTTATCGAACTTGAGAGTTTGATAACGAGCACTCAATAACGAGACATCAAGAGCCAGCAACCAACAAAGTAAACACTCCAAACACCTCAGACTTCCTTTTCCGTTTAGTCATCTCTGGATATGTCCTCCCATCGCTCTCTTTACGCAAACAGATCCGTTAGTCATCCGTTATGGTGGCGTAACTCAGGCGAGAGCGCCATACACGTCTCCCGAGCGCCGAGCACCAGTCACCTGGTCTCCACAAGACTGTCTCCAAACTTTCCCTTCTTCCTGGTGACTGCTCTAACGAAGGATCTCTTATATTTTTTTTTGGTGAAACATATCCACGTTACGTCTACAAAATTTCTGTCAAAGTTTTAGTCATTTTAGACGACCTGTTGGAACATGTGATGTATATTTTGTCCAGTGATTTGGGTAAACTGACTGTACAGCAAAAAAATGGGATTTGAAAACTCTCGTTTATGCTAGTTAACGTAGCAGGCAATTAAGGGCATGTGAGGAGATATCTACGTTTTGTCTACGTGATGACTGCAACAGTGGTATACAGTACCGAGAAGGTCATGAATAAGATTTGTTCGACATCCGGGTAACATTGGGGATAAAGACACTTGTAACCCTACCTGGGTATCATTATTGTGAAGACGTTTCGCCAGCTAAGGTTTTTTTTTTTTTTAGAATCCAGTCTTTGATGAAAAATGGAGGGAAATGTAGCTCGGTTTAATGTATGTGTGTACACTCCTCGACAAGAAACTCTGGACTGCAAATTCGGTATGTTCTTAGGAAAAATCCGATGATGATGATGCATTGGAACAAAAGAGGCATCATTACTGGATTTTTCCTAAGAGCATATCGATTTTGCAGTCTAGATTATTATTATTATAATTATTATTATTATTATTATTATTATTATTATTATTATTATTATTATTATTATTATTATTATTATTATTATTATCATCATCATCATCATCATGGGAGAGCGCTAAACCCCGTACAGTTTATACAGCTCCTGTGGGGGGAGAGGGGTAATGGAAGGCATTCAGGCTCAATTCAGGGAACTGGAGCACAGATCCAATTTCCTAGATCAAGAGCCCCTCATCAGCGTTAAGGAACTTCCCTTGATGGGTGCAGTCCAGAGTTTCTTGGCGAGGAATGTACATACACACACCAAACCTTCACTGATCTACATTTCCCTTCCTTTTTCATCAAAGATTGCAAGAAAAGAGCCCTTCAGTTCATCAGTTCTCCACGCACTAACACCACTCCTAACAAAGTTATAAACCTTCCCTACAGCCAGGTTGCACTGAATGTCTCTCAAGTACTCACACAAGCTAACACTAGAGTCGCCAACGCAACAAAAACATCCATAAAAGATCTGACTAGGACAAAATTGAAGAACTCTGAACCAGTAAATGCAGGGATTAACACTATCGCCTGTGGAGTCTGTGACAAAATATACGCAGGCGAAACAGCAAGAAACCTCAAAACACATCTCAGTGAATACATTAATTCATGTAGGAACGATAACTTGAACAATTCCTGCGTACAACACCGGAATTCTGCCAATCACCTCATGAAATTTAATGACGCCCGACTAATGATTAAGGAACCCAATTTCTGTAGACGTAAATGCCTTGAATCATCATTAATCGAACACAATTAACCAGAAAAAAGACAGCTTCGTCATCTATGAAGCTTTAGCAAGAATTCTCCTCAAAACAATATAGGCCGCTATCACATAGTTGCTATTACTACTACTACTGCTACTACTAGTAGTAAACCTACCATGACTACTACTATTGCCACCACCAGCAATGTATGTTCCTGCATTGTTTGCAAAGGCTTGATAAAGGTCCTAGAGAGCGAAGCGTTCTCACAATAAGATATCTTATAAATTTCACACGTTCGCCTTTACTTAACAACGTTTTGCCCTCACATGAGAAGAGTTTTGCCCTCACATGAGAAGAAACAGAAATTCCTGCGACTGACCCTGTGTGGCGTGACTGACACACTGAGGCATGGCTGACTCTGTGTGGAATGATGACATTGTGAAGATTAACACTGTGAGGCGTGGCTGACACTGTGATGTGTCAATGACGCTGTGTGGATTGATAGTGTGATTAGTGACTATAATTGTCTGACACTTTCAGGAGTGACTGACAGCCGTAAGCGTGACTGACTGCATCAACAGCATCTGACAGTACCAGGAGTGACTGACTCCATTCGGAGATGACTGACAGCACCAACAGTGACCTACAGCATTGAGAAGGACCGCTCCCGTGTGACTGACAGCACCATAAGTGGCTGACAGCACAAACACTTATACCACTTTGAGGGACGACTCCCTTGTGACTGACAGCACTAGCAGTGACTGACAGCACCGTGAGGGATGACTCCCTTGTGACTGACAGCACCAGTAGCAACTGACAGCACTAGTGGTGACTGACAGTACCGTGAGAGACGACTCCCGTGTAACTGACAGCACCGTGAGGGACAACTTCCGTGTGACTGACAGCACTGTGAGGGACGATTCCCGTGTGGATGACAGCACCAGCAGTGACTGACAGTATCCACAGTGACTGACAGCACCGTAAGGGAAGACTCCCTTGTGACTGACAGCACCAGTAGTGACTGACAGAACCCACAGTGACTGACAGCACCGTAAGGGACGTCTCCCGTGTGACTGACAGCCGCACGCGTGTGGTGAGCCCAGAAAATGAAGTTAATTAATTTTGAAGGTCTGGGTAATGAGAGTAATATTAAAGGAAGAGCAGCTGTCAGCGACACCTGTGCGCTGTTACGGCACTAATTACCTTCGTGTAATTAACCAGTTGTGATCACTTAGGTGCATTCACCTAGGTCTGAGTGCTTGCTTGTTATTACCAGGGTGTTATCACCTGGTTGTTATTGCCTGCTTGTTATCGCCTGGCTGTTATTACCTGGTTGGTATTACCAGGTTGTTATTACCAGGTTGTTATTACCTGGTTATCACCTGGTTGTTATTACGTGGTTGTTATTACCAGGTTCTTATCACCTGGTTGTTATTACCTGGTTATCACCTGGTTGTTATTACCTGGTTATCACCTGGTTGTTATTACATGGCTGTTATTACCAGGTTGGAATTACCTGGTTGACATTACATATGACTGCTCGATGCGACAGTAACGAGTGCGTCTTGATGCGACAGTAACGCGTGCGTCTTGATGCGACAGTAACGCGTGCGTCCTAATGCGACAGTAACTTGTGCGTCCTGATGCGACAGTAAGGCGTGCGTCGGCTCAATTTCTTCAGTGGATTATTCCAGGACGTGGTCGATGCGTTACTAGCAGGGAAGATGCACCAGTGAAAATTCAAGGTGAACCTTAGCAGTTCTGCAAACTAATCTTGCGAGAATTTTGTATTTCTTAAACCAGAAGAAATGTAAATATTGGACAGTGGTGTTCCACAAGGCCATTATGATCGTTAATGTCCTGTCACTCCAATATACGTTATTGCCCTCTCCTCTGATTCGTGAAATGTTATTATTTGCAAGATTAGCTTGCAGAAATGTTGAGTTGCTTAGTGAGTGTTGTCGAATAATTTTTTTTTTTTATCCTCGCAAGCGGTTTCATGGATCGGCCAAGAGCAGAGAGAAATAAAATATTTAAACGCTGTGATTCGAGAGGAATATTTTAAATGACAGGTTTAATCGAAAAGAGAAATTCGCTGGGAAATAGAAAGGCGTCTTTTGGGAGACCTGCGAGGCCAAACACTTCTTTAAGTGTGCGTATAACGAAGCTAGCATAAAAAGTTAGAAGGGGAGTGTCCATGTGATCACCACATGGTTAAGTGTCCATTGCGTACTGAGACAACTGAAAAGAGGCACAGTGAAGTCAAGTGACAAGTGTTGTGTAGTCAGCACTTAGCCCTTTTCTCTCTCTCTCTCATTCTTTGACCTCATCTGGGTGGAATCAACACCTAGCGAGCTGACAGATATCCACATGATTGAAAATAAACGGAGCTATCAGATAACTGTTGTTTAAAGTTAAATATCAGCTGTGAGTGTGAGGCATCTGAGTGTTCTTTAGTGAAACAAATTGGTCGAGTGATCAGTAAAGGGATCCTTAAATGGCCAACCAAACTGACACGCGTCCACTCAGCAGGCAGGTGCTAGGTACACACGTCCACTCAGCAGGCAGGTGCTAGGTACACACGTCCACTCAGCAGGCAGGTGCTAGGTACACACGTCCACTCAGCAGGCAGGTGCTAGGTACACACGTCCACTCAGCAGGCAGGTGCTAGGTACACACGTCCACTCAGCAGGCAGGTGCTAGGTACACACGTCCACTCAGCAGGCAGGTGCTAGGTACACACCTCAGGTGCACCATAAAGAATTATGAAAAAGTTAGTCTGAGGATACAGAGTTTGTCAGCGTCACTTTTGTTGATCAGTCTAAGAATGTTTTCACCACTGAGGAGTTGAATAATTTTTATCATTCACAGAGGCCTGGTCATGGACCGGGCAGCGGGGGCGTTGACCCCCGGATATCCTCCAGGTAGACTCCAGGAAGACCCCCATTACCCATCCTGTGGGTGGTAGTCAGAAGTATACCAAGGTTCACTATGGGTCTAGGGACCCACTGACCAGTGATGGCGTAGGTACAGGAATATGATTCATGTTTTTCGTTATTTCTAGTGGCAAAAATTTTTTGTAAAATTTCATTTTCTTGATGAGAAAAAAGTTACCGTTTTCTGTCACGCGGGTTCCAACAGGTAGAGGGAGAGCTCCTGAATTTCTTACGTAGCCATGAAACACCACGTTCTCCTAGGCTTTGTTTACAACAACATAAGATTAGTAAATATGTTTACTAAAATGAATGAGTTTCTTTGATGTACTTCATAATAAAATATGTACTGCTATATTATACTGATTATCGTCTTTATTGTACGCTGTGCAGACTTTATGATGCGAGGCTATGATTTTCTTATTCCACTTATTAGGTATTTTTTTACACCGTTTTGATGTACTGACTGAATAATGTGTCTTGCATAAGCTGATTTCAGTGCCTGGCAGTGTCTGAGTTATACTTCCATTCCACAGGATGCCACCCACAATGGGCGATTATCACCTAGGTACGATGAGTAAACGGAAACGTCGACAGGAGGCTCGAACCTTGGTCTCAAGATTAACAGGTCCAGTGCTTTACCACTAAGCTACCGGGCTTCTGATAGGAAAGTTTCACAGAAGGCTGTAGCTCAAGGGTAAAGCGATTTACACTAATATGAGAGATAGAGTGTGAATTATTATGTGAGTAAATTACCTGCATGAGATTTACAGGGCATTACCTGAATTATTACGCGCAAATAATTTGGACGAGGTAAGTGGGACTTAGTCACAGTAAGTCGCAGAACTGTGACTCCCTCGATGCCCACTCCATAACTACTCTCACAAAAAGGTAGACCTGAAAATTAATAATTACAATATTAAAACCAGCTACTCTGGTAGATTAAAAATGTGTGGATGGTATGTTTTAGTTTACTTGCTAGGTACACAAAATATAACTATTAGTACAATACATATAATACAATGGCGTTATTAGAAAGAAATTCGTATTACCACTTACCAATTAATTACTGTAGATGGATCACACCATAATACCTGTCTGACACCTAAACCCTACACCGGCCAGCTAGAGATCCAAATGCAAGGACTAATGGCGCACTTCCTTGTGAGTGACAATCGCATTTCCCATTTTCAATCATCCACACATAGTTCCTGAGGCTCCACAAATTTCCAATCCCAATTCTTCAGCATGGGACATTAACACGGGTTCCTATTACAAATTCAGGCCGAACACTCCCCAAATTGGTTTGCAAGACGCCGAATTATTAGCTGAACTTTACATGACAACCAGTGCTCACAAATTACAAATGGCATCCTCTTGGCCTCACTCCCCGGCTGTTGTGCCTCCCCCCCACCTCACTCGAAATTTCTCGGAAGGCCAAATCAGCATCATAAATAAACAATTATTATATTATTCAAATTTAAACATGCTGAATATAGGAAAATTCAAAATTTTCCACACACATAGAGCGAGAGAGAGAGAGAGAGAGAGAGAGAGAGAGAGAGAGAGAGAATTATCATTGTAATACAATTATCGGCTATTGTCCAACGAACAATCATTAGCATTTTTTATGTTCTTAGTCAGATGAAAATATAAACAATAACATAGTTTTTCTTGCATACTTAATGTCAGGTCCTGAACTCAAACGTAGGAGACTAACAGTCCATTGAAAAACCGATAATTGCTGAACCACTCATCACCTCTATTACAACACTAATTCATAACCAGATACAACTTACAACCTAGAGGAGTTACTACATATTTCCATCAGGTAGAATTTGTCTTAACTTCCATCTGCTTGACTATACATATAAAACTATCACCAGTGTGAATATCAAACTATCCGCTGAGTACATGTGAAACTGTCGTCTGAGTACATGTTAAACTATCACTACTGTATTTACTAGAACTAATGACGTTTTTCTCTCTTGCAGGTAAGAACAATGACTAGCTGCAAGGTAAGCTCAAGGTAACTAGTTAAATATTTTTATTTACTTGTGTGTGTGTGTGTGTGTGTGTGTGTGTGTGTGTGTGTGTGTGTGTGTGTGTGTGTGTGTGTGTGTGTGATATGAATTATGTATAGTAAAGTGTGAGTCACTTATAACTGTGCCATGCCTTGTGTTTTATTGATTTTGAATAGTGTGTTTTAGATGGTAGACGGGAGTCCTACGTCCAGTGATCCTGTCTTAAATATTATGAATATCGTCTAGGTGGTTGATCAGGTTTAAAGCCTATCGGCTATATGAGGGCCATTTAGACTGCTTGCCACACCACCAGTCAAAGATACCTCGGTCCCTAAAACGGGGATGAATATAAATTCTTAATGTAAATACATGATGAGAGGTGCACGTCTCTGCAGTGTAGCCAGATGCACTTGACTGCTGAACTGCTCTCTAATAACTGCGATTTGTCACTGTCAGTTATTTTAAAAAGGCGCATCTTGCAGCGCGACAGTTTTCTAACAGTCTATTCTTGTTTGTTGGGAGTCACTAAAGTGACTGATGGTCATAAAACTCGGGACATGTAGCGGCATCGATGGTGTGAAGATGACTGATGACACCAGTGCTGTAAAGTGGCTGTTGCAATATTGATGACACCCCTGTTGTAACGTGGCTGTGCTGCAATATTGATGACACCGCTAATATTGTTGGCGACATTTTACGAGGCAAGAATTGTTGCAAATGGATTATTTGGTGTTTCACTTAATTGTTTCTTTCCCCTCTTTTACGAGGAATTCAGAGTTTGTGGTTCTGTAAGTATTGTGGGTTTCATCATTAGCAGGGATAATACGTTCATCATCCCTGGGTCGGTATTGTCACGTTCATCATTCCTGGGCCGGTACTGTAACGTTCATCATCCCTGGGTCGGTATTGTAACGTTCATCATCCCTGGGTCGGTATTGTAACGTTCATCATCCCTGGGTCGGTATTGTAACGTTCATCATCCCTGGGTCGGTATACTTGTTTTGGTTACTGTGAAAACCTCTTCCACAGTCTTTGTCACATGTATTTCCCAGAATTTTCCTGCAAAAAGGTTCCGTGTTATAGACTAACTGACGTCTATTCTTAATAAAGTTTAACAGAGAGACGGTATCATTGGTGCGTAGTTTATATTCTTCGGTGTAGCTAAAGGAGAGACGGCGTCAGTGATGCGTAATTCAATTAATCACAAGACTTGGCTACAGAGGGAACGCGAAAACCAGCAATAATTAAGCGAGAGAAATGAGAGTGACGAAAAAAAATGAAACCTAGAAAGTCTTTCAACGTCTCTATAGAAAGAGAGCCAGAGAATCAGTCCCCAAGAGATAATGCTCGTCTGATGTATCTTCTTAGCGACATGACAGACACCTCAATGTATCTCCGACACTTTTAGTGTAGACTTTCAGGTTCTGATATTGTTTTTCAGGGCAGCAAATCCTCTGATGACCTAGTGTGGTTCACTCAAAACTCCACTCTTGAAGGCACACGATTTTTATTCTCAAAATTATTTTTAAATATTTTGAATGCGTTTATTCGTATGTCGTGCCTAATAAGCTGAAGCAGTCACTCGCAAATACATCTTTAAAAAAAATTCTTTTACGAATTTACCTTCATTTTTTTCGTTTAAAATGGTTTAATACTTTGCATTTAGCAGCAAAATTGGCTGGGGAATCATACCTAACCTCGCTATATTTAACGTAATTTGTTTTAGACTAATCCTTTAAAACATATTTCAGATCAGTTATATTTATTTAATATTAAATAAAATAAATGATACATATTTTTTCATTGTTAAGTTGAAACTGGCTGTCACGGATTTACTGCAGACTTATTCAGCAAAATGGCCGTTGCATCTAAAGCCTAACTCGGCTATTTGCGTTATTCACAGGAAAATGGCGTTTGCTCCAGTCACCAGTACAAGGCTGGTGGTTAGTTTTTCATATCCTCTCCTGGATACACTGGCATGGATATAATTCTCAGATAAGGCAAAATATTTACTTTATCGCTGACTTTCTTTTGTCAGCGATAAAGTACACAGTAATATCCACACGAAGCTAGACCACACAGCTCTGACGGCCAGCGAACTTTTAACGTTTGGTACAGAGCTGGTGGCACAGGGCTTACGATTATTTTTTCATCTCTCTTGCATGCACTGCTCCACAAGAAATATTAGAATACTTAAAATTCGCAGGACAAATTAAATATTTACCAGACATTTCTCTCAGGACAGAGGAATGAACTTGGGAATTTCGGGAAAAAGAGCGAAGTAGTCCCCACATGAAGCCGGGCAGCTCACTACACGTTTGCTCCAGAGCCGATGGCACTCGACAGGTGATTAGTTTAGTTTAGTTTTCCAGGTACTTTAATCCCCCTAAAGAAGATATTAAAATAAATCTTCAGAGTACGTATATACTGAAAGGACACATCTCTCTGTGTGCTTACACGAGTATATTTTGCACGTCAATAGATAGAGATATTTAATCTCTAAAATAGATATTAAGTACACTCTCAGCGAATATAGAGTGAGAGATATACGCTTCTCTGTAAGTACACCTGGGGAGTGTGGGTGTTAAAAGCCTATTTATTTCACAAAAGATCGTGGACGTATTAATCCCGTATAATCCATAATATAGGAATTTAAGCAAATTCTGAGTATATACATAGTGAGATATGCAGACCACCTAACGTTAATGCACTGTTGCTCTCAGTGCATTTACGTCAAGAGTGATATACTCACCAGAATATATAGAGTATTTTCTTGTATTCTCCGTTAACTAGTTAATTAATTTAACACAACACAGCACAAGGACGTCAGCATATGCACATCTTTGCTACGTTCTCCCCACCTCAAAAACCTGAGTGAGTTTACCCAGAAGTATAAAAGCCTCGGTCATAATCTCGGCGTGTGTGAAGTGGGGCCAATACTTGCCTCTTATTAATAAAAATCTCTCTTACCAAGTCGTCAAAAGTTCTTATTAGTTTTCTTTGCCCAACTTTCGCTGGGTTTTATAAGAAAAATTCCGTCTATTAAATCTTCTTTGACGGTACGTTCTTTGAACTGTATTGTACCTCTGGGCTTGATACGCTTGACTTAACTTTACAAGTATATAAAGGTTTAGCTAACTTCAGATTTTATCTGAATAATTTAAATGCTACACGGACATGGATGATTGGTCCAAATTACTTAACTGGCTCTTTAATAAGTTTTAATCTTATGGCTGTGTATTAAATATACTTTATTAATTGAGCTGAAATGACATAATTATGTTTAAGTCACCGTTAGAGAATTCTTGAAGATTATGTACGCTGATAGCACTTAATATATGTACAATCACCTGTCTGTGTTTTACAAGACTGAATAAATAATATTTTTCTAAACGGGTTATTTAGTTGAAGTTTTGAGACAAGTACCGGGTCTGCCAGGTTCTCATGTTTATGTGAGCCGCTGGCAGCAAGAGTTTGGTTAAACGAAATCAACAACGAAATCTGGTTTCAGGTGCATCTTGGGGAGTAGAACTCTTGAAACACGTCACAGGTACAGAATATACTATTTAGACTGTGCCAATATTTTCTTTAAATGGTAATCAAAACTCACATGATCGAGACTTTAATAAAGTGTCAATGAGACATCGGATTCCTTTGACTTGTTTTTATTGCCTCAGTGCTTGCCTCAGTGCTTGCCTCAGTGCTTGCCTCAGTGCTTGCCTCAGTGCTTGCCTCAGTGCTTGTCTCAGTGCTTGCCTCAGTGCTTGTCTCAGTGCTTGTCTCAGTGCTTGCCTCAGTGCTTGCCTCAGTGCTTGTCTCAGTGCTTGCCTCAGTGCTTGCCTCAGTGCTTGTCTCAGTGCTTGCCTCAGTGCTTGTCTCAGTGCTTGCCTCAGTGCTTGCCTCAGTGCTTGTCTCAGTGCTTGCCTCAGTGCTTGCCTCAGTGCTTGCCTCAGTGCTTGCCTCAGTGCTTGCCTCAGTGCTTGCCTCAGTGCTTGCCTCAGTGCTTGTCTCAGTGCTTGCCTCAGTGCTTGCCTCAGTGCTTGCCTCAGTGCTTGCCTCAGTGCTTGTCTCAGTGCTTGCCTCAGTGCTTGTCTCAGTGCTTGCCTCAGTGCCTGCCTCAGTGCCTGCCTCAGTGTTTGCCTCAGTGCTTGTCTCAGTGCTTGCCTCAGTGCTTGCCTCAGTGCTTGTCTCAGTGCTTGTCTCAATGCTTGCCTTAGTGCCTGCCTCAGTGTTTGCCTCAGTGCTTGTCTCAGTGCTTGCCTCAGTGCCTGCCTCAGTGCTTGCCTCAGTGCCTGCCTCAGTGCCTGCCTCAGTGCTTACCTCAGTGCCTGCCTCAGTGCCTGCCTCAGTGCCTGCCTCAGTGCCTGCTTAACACCAAATATTTACTAATACTTCTGTCAGCTTTTTTCTCTCAGTTTTTCTTCACTGAGATCTATGGTGCACATTAGATTATTTGCTTGTTTAGTTAGTGATTATAACATTTAATACTGTGCACATGTCAACAGTGAAACTCATTTAACATTTATTTGCTTATTTTCAAGTGTGACTGCAAGAGTTACATAGGAAATGAATCAACAATCGTTAGGCTCGAAAATAGGTTCTCTACGTGTCTAGTGCAGTAGGATTGTAGAGCTTCATAAAGCTGAAATTTGGCAAAGCTCTACACAGAGCTAAATATATATATATATATATTTTTCAGCACACCAGCCATCTCTCATCGAGGTAAGGTGACCCAAAAAAGATGAAACACTGTCACCGTCATTCACTTAACCACTGTCGTGCCAAAAGAGCTTTAACCTCACGAGTCTGATGACCATCTGAACTGCAACATGCTCATCCCTCCCTCAGAGTGCAGTCAATGTACTACCCACCTCCAGGACTCAAGTCCGACTAACCTGTTGCTCTTAATTCCTTCATGCATTTTACCTTGCTCGTACTCCAACAGCATATGAAGTCCCAGAATGCATTTATCTCCACTGGCTTTCACCGAGCCTGTTAGATGCTCAAGCCCCTCGCCAAAAAAACTACATGAAATGAAAGTAGGCTTTTCAACGTATATTCTTCTTCACAGTTGCCTACAGTAAACTATTTGTATGAATACAAACTACTTATGCGAAGAAAGGTCTCACTCCGGATAATTATTTTTAAATGTATACACAGTATTAATCTCCATTATTTCAGGGCAATTATTTCAGATAATTTCCCACTCGATTAATTAATAATTATTACGGTTCATTAAACTGAAATTGCTTTCCTATAAATATTTTCCCAAAATGTCGGCTATTTTATAGTTTTCCTGGAATTGTTTGCCTATTTTTCTTGTCTTTTTTTGACTAGGTTTCTTTACCTATATTTTTTTTTATTTAAAATCGTTTTACTATAATTACTTAGAATTGTTTGCCTCTAACTATTTACCTAGAATTGTTTGCTTAAATTTGTTTGCTTATATTTTTTTGCTTTTAATTTTTCATCAAAATATATCATCTATTTTTTTGTCTATACTTTTTTACCGATATTTTTGGGGGTCTGTAATTCTTTGCTTATAATTTTCAAATCAATGAAAGAAAATTACATTCTTCGATAACTTTTCATATTTGTGTCGAGTCCTCTCTTACTGTCAGTCTTCTGTCAGTCTTAGTCCTCTCTGTCTTAGTCAAGTCCTCTCGTCATTCTCATTAAAATCCTTTTACTCTCTCGGTCAAGTCTCCCCTCAGCCATATATATAGTCTTCCAAGCCATTAATGGTAGTACAATGTATTTCTTAATGTACTTCATATGATTTAACTTTTTAGTTTGTGTATCATATTGCCTCAACGCCGGATACGCTCCTGTTTATTGATATCTCTGAGCGTAGATATCAATAAACGGTATCGGTATTTCAGACCGGAACGCATCAACAGATCCCTAGCTCTTCTTAAGAAGGAACTTGTTGAATTCCTCGTTTTGGCTCCTGATCAGCCGAGCTGTGGCACCTAAATTGTGTAGTGTGTTGCTAGCACCAGCACCATGATTGATCAGGCCATCAAGCTTGCTTTGGGGCCGGGCAGCGGGGGCGATGGATTCCGTTACTGACAGCAACTTATAATAATCCGCAAATAATACAAAGACACAATACCGTCACTGAAACAAAACAAATAATGGGCACAAAGGATAATGTATTTGTGACGACGTGTGTGACCGAAGCGTCACACACGTCGGGTTATTTGTGTATAATAATCTGCAATAAAACGAGCTAATGGGTAATAACATGCCAACAATAAACACGTTTGTGTTTATTTACTGCCATAGTAAATGGCCGTTGATTAAGTCTTTTACTTCCAGATTTCTTTCTCACTTTATTTCAACATTTAAAAGGCATTCATGAAATACATTGTCGTTTCATTATTGTTTCTGATGTGTTTTATCTTGGTCTATAATATTGCAGAAGTTCAGTTTTCACTGGGCTGTCAAGTTACATTCTCTGTCAAATTATATTCTCTGTCAAACTACATATTCTCTCTTAATCATGTGAGTTTTGACGTATGTTCTAGCTTTGCTTATTGGCCTTGCGCTGCTGGCGTAATTTGATGGAGTAATGGATGCCCTAACGTTATTTTAAGAATAAAATTTCACTTAAATCAAACTTAACAGTGCTTTTATTTATGTCAGCTTATGCTGAAGCTTTAAATTTGGTGCTAACAGTTAGTGCCCGTATTTCAAAATCCGTCAGTCCGTATTTTTTAAATCTTTTAATATTATGAACCTTTAATTTTTGAAGAAATCGTTGTTTGGGACCTTTATTACAGACGTTCCTAAAGGTATATATCAAATCACTGCCTTGATACCAATGTACATTTGAAAAAATTAAAAAAAGCCTCGCATGAGCCAGACCTCCTGCAGCGCCGGATTTTTTTTTTACGTGAACGATGTCACTCGGAAAACTCTGAAATTCCATTTTTTACAAGTATTGGAAATCAGTTTCATGGATTGGTGTGGACAGTGTGATTATGAGAAAACAAGTGATGAATAACTCAGAGAAGAAACACGATTCGGCCTAATAACAAGCCAGTCCTATAGGAGATTACCAGCACGAGGAGAGCCATTAATTAGTCATGCAAGTCGACATGAGTTTCTTTCTTCTATGTGCGAGTTATTTGTGTATTGTTCCAGTCACGGTATTGTACCTTTTATTCTCTATAATAAGGAGGTCATTACTGTAACCAGTAGACCGAGCGAACTAACAGTAAAAAACTAGAGGAAGCACCAATGAGTCCGTAAATAGATTTACGGATGAACTACGCATCTCACGCAGCAGCGACGAGATCGGGCTGTTAAAACATCGTAGTCAAAATTGTTTATAAATGGTAAATGGTATTTATTTGCTTGTGTTTATTAATGATGTTTGTCAAATAATGTTTTTATCACTAGTTTCTGTTTTCAAAATGCGAGAAACAAATGTAAACTTTCTGCTTTGTTATAAATTGCCTTATTGTGTTCTTATGAGAAAAGTCTGGGTTTTCATGAGCAAACTCAGCGTTATTATGAGCAAACTCAGCGTTATTTTGAGCAAACTCAGCGTTATTATGAGCAAACTCAGCGTTATTATGAGCAAACTCAGCGTTATTATAAGCAAACTCAGCGTTATTTTGAGCAAACTCAGCGTTATTTTGAGCAAACTCAGCGTTATTATGAGCAAACTCAGCGTTATTATGAGCAAACTCAGCGTTATTTTGAGCAAACTCAGCGTTATTATGAGCAAACTCAGCGTTATTTTGAGCAAACTCAGCGTTATTATGAGCAAACTCAGCGTTATTATGAGCAAACTCAGCGTTATTATGAGCAAACTCAGCGTTATTTTGAGCAAACTCAGCGTTATTATGAGCAAACTCAGCGTTATTATGAGCAAACTCAGCGTTATTATAAGCAAACTCAGCGTTATTTTGAGCAAACTCAGCGTTATTTTGAGCAAACTCAGCGTTATTATGAGCAAACTCAGCGTTATTATGAGCAAACTCAGCGTTATTTTGAGCAAACTCAGCGTTATTTTGAGCAAACTCAGCGTTATTATGAGCAAACTCAGCGTTATTATGAGCAAACTCAGCGTTATTTTGAGCAAACTCAGCGTTATTTTGAGCAAACTCAGCGTTATTATGAGCAAACTCAGCGTTATTTTGAGCAAACTCAGCGTTATTATGAGCAAACTCAGCGTTATTATGAGCAAACTCAGCGTTATTATGAGCAAACTCAGCGTTATTTTGAGCAAACTCAGCGTTATTATGAGCAAACTCAGCGTTATTTTGAGCAAACTCAGCGTTATTATGAGCAAACTCAGCGTTATTATGAGCAAACTCAGCGTTATTATGAGCAAACTCAGCGTTATTTTGAGCAAACTCAGCGTTATTATGAGCAAACTCAGCGTTATTTTGAGCAAACTCAGCGTTATTATGAGCAAACTCAGCGTTATTATGAGCAAACTCAGCGTTATTATGAGCAAACTCAGCGTTATTATGAGCAAACTCAGCGTTATTATGAGCAAACTCAGCGTTATTTTGAGCAAACTCAGCGTTATTATGAGCAAACTCAGCGTTATTATGAGCAAACTCAGCGTTATTATGAGCAAACTCAGCGTTATTTTGAGCAAACTCAGCGTTATTATGAGCAAACTCAGCGTTATTTTGAGCAAACTCAGCGTTATTATGAGCAAACTCAGCGTTATTATGAGCAAACTCAGCGTTATTATGAGCAAACTCAGCGTTATTATGAGCAAACTCAGCGTTATTATGAGCAAACTCAGCGTTATTTTGAGCAAACTCAGCGTTATTATGAGCAAACTCAGCGTTATTATGAGCAAACTCAGCGTTATTATGAGCAAACTCAGCGTTATTATGAGCAAACTCAGCGTTATTATGAGCAAACTCAGCGTTATTATGAGCAAACTCAGCGTTATTATGAGCAAACTCAGCGTTATTATGAGCAAACTCAGCGTTATTTTGAGCAAACTCTGTGTTCTTATGAACAAAGTGACTTTTCTCATAAACTCACTGTCTCATAAACTAGCTCACTCTCTTATAAACTAACTCACTGTATCACAAACTAACTCACTCTCTCCTAAGCTAACTCTCTCATTAACTAACTCGCTGTCTCATAAACTAACTCACTCTCTCCTAAACTCACTATCTCATAAACTAACTCACTCTCTCATAAACTAACTCTCTCATAAACTAACTCTCTCATATATTAACTCACTGTCTCATAAATTAACTCACTCTCTCATAAACTCTCTCATAAACTAACTCACTGTCTCATAAACTAACTCTGTGTCATAAACTCACTCTCTCATAAACTAACCTTCTCATAAAATCCCTCACTGTGTCATAAACTCTCTCATAAACTAACTCACCTTCTCATAAAAGTCACTCACTGCTTCATAAAATAACTCACTGTCTCATAAGCTAACTCACTGTCTCATAATCTAACCCACTCTCTAATAACTAACACACTCTCTTATAAACTAACTCACTGTCTCATAAACTAACTCGCTGTCTCATAAAGTAGCTCACTCTCTAGTAACTAACTGTCTCATAAACTAACTCACTGTCTCATAAACTAGCTCACTCTCTAATAACTAACTCACTGTCTCTTAAACTAACTCACAGTCTCATAAACTAACTCACCTTCTCATAAACTCAGTCTCATAAACTAACTCACTGTCTCATAAACTAACTCGCTGTCTCATAAAGTAGCTCACTCTCTAATAACTAACTGTCTCTTTAACTCACTGTCTCATAAACTAGCTCACTCTCTAATAACTAACTCACTGTCTCATAAACTAACTCGCTGTCTCATAAAGTAGCTCACTCTCTAATAACTAACTGTCTCATAAACTAACTCACTGTCTCATAAACTAGCTCACTCTCTAATAACTAACTCACTGTCTCTTAAACTAACTCACAGTCTCATAAACTAACTCACCTTCTCATAAACTCAGTCTCATAAACTAACTCACTGTCTCATAAACTAACTCGCTGTCTCATAAAGTAGCTCACTCTCTAATAACTAACTGTCTCTTTAACTCACTGTCTCATAAACTAGCTCACTCTCTAATAACTAACTCACTGTCTCATAAACTAACTCACAGTCTCATAAACTAACTCACCTTCTCATAAACTCAGTCTCATAAACTAACTCGCTGTCTCATAAAGTAGCTCACTCTCTAATAACCAACTGTCTCTTTAACTCGCTGTCTCATAAAGTAGCTCACTCTCTAATAACTAACTGTCTCTTTAACTCACTGTCTCATAAAGTAGCTCACTCTCTAATAACTCACTGTCTCATAAACTAACTCCGTGTTCCTCCACACAAGCAACAATAGACCAAGATAATATTTCCTCTATCACATGATTTATAAACAAGCTGTGATACACCTAGCTTATCTTAAACAATATGTCCTTAATAACCGCGTCTGCCTAGAAGAATAACCTTTTTTTTATCTTACTCCAAACAAAAGATTTCTGTTTTTGTTATGATTTTATTATATATATATATATATATATATATATATATATATATATATATATATATATATATATATATATATATATATATATATATATATATATATATATATATATATATATATTATATAAAATTGTGCGAGTTTTTTATGCACTGCATCTTAGTGTGTTATTGTTATTGTTTGATGATTTTGCTTTGTTAGTTGCAAGTGCTATTGTTTCTTAATGGCGCTCTGGTACTTTTATTTATGTTCTAAATGACGGTGAATGTTCTAGTGTTTATCACTTCACTTGACCATGCATCTGCTCCTTCTCTAAGGACCCATGGGGAGATGTTGTCTGGTCCCATCGCCTTTGAGGTATCAAGGTCACTTAGCAGCTTCTGCACCTCCTCCTCGGTTGTTCGTATGTCATCCAACACTTGCTGGTATATTCCCTCTTGATGTTCCCTTCTGTGCTGTCTTCCCACAGCCCTTCCTGTCTCTACTGTAAAAACTTCCTTAAATCTCCTGTTTAGCTCCTCACATACCTCCTGATAATTTCTTGTGAGTTCTCCACCTTCTGTCCTCAGTCTGATCACCTGGTCTTTGACTGTTGTCTTCCTCCTGATGTGGCTATACAACAGTTTCAGGTCAGTCTTGATTTTCGATGCTATGTTATTTTCATACTCTCGCTGGGCCTCCCTCCTTACCTGTGCATACTCGTTCCTGGCTCTGAGACTAATCTCCCTATTTTCATGTGTTCTCTGCCTTCTGTACTTTTTCCATTCTCTATTGCACTTTGTTTTTGCCTCCTTACACCGTCGTGTAAACCAGGGGCTCGTTCTGGTCTTCCCGTTGTTTCTGTTGCCCTTGGGAATAAACCTTTCCACTGCATCCTTGCATTTTGTTGTTACATATTCCATCATTTCATTTACTGGCTTTCCTGCCAGTTCTCTGTCCCACAGAACCTCCTGCAGGAAGTTCCTCAACCCTTTGTAGTACCCTCTTTCATAGTCTGGCTTTTCCCATTCAACTCCTGTTACTCTCTCCACTTGCAACTCTACTATGTATTCAAAGCACAGAACCTCGTGGTCACTAGCTCCTAGGGGACTCTCATATGTAATGTCCTCAATGTCCGAACTGTTCAGGGTGAACACAAGGTCCAATCTTGCTGGTTCATCCTTCCCTCTCTCTCTGGTAGTGTCCTTAACATATTGGTGCATGAGGTTTTCCAGCACCACGTCCAACATCTTGGCTCTCCAAGTTTCGGGACACCCATATGACTCCAGGTTTTCCCAGACAATCTCTCTGTGGTTGAAATCCCCCATTACCAACAACTTTGCTCTGCTGGAATGAGCTCTTCTTGCCACCTCAGCAAGTGTGTCCACCATTGCTCTGTTGCTGTCTTCATATTCCTCTCGTGGCCTCCTGCAGTTCTGTGATGGATTATACATCACTGCAATGACCACCTTGTTCTCCCCAAACTGAAGTGTACCTACTATGTAGTCCCTTTCTTCTGTCTCGTCTATGCCTCCCATTTTCTCGAATTTCCATCGGTTTTTTGCGAGCAGAGCAACCCCTCCGCCCCCTCTGCCCCTTCTATCTTTCCTCATGATCTGGTATCCTGGTGGGAAGATTGCATCTGTTATTGTCTCCGTGAGTTTTATTTCTGTAACTTCTATGATGTCTGGGTACTTCTCATTGATTCTTTCTTGCCATTTCTCATATTTATTCGTTAATCCATCCGCATTTGTGTACCAAACCTTCAACTTCTGTTCTAATACTGTAACTGTGGTCCTGGGGGAATACTGGGGTTGGGAGAGCAGGAGCCCTGGTGGGGGCCTGTGGGGGGTTGCAGTGGAGGTGGAGGAAGAGCTCCCATAGGGGGTTGCTGTAGGGGTAGGGTTTGTGGTGCGGGGAGTGGGAACAGAGGGATCAGTGTGTGATGGTTGGTTTGGATTGTTCAGTTGCCTTGGGGGCGTCGTGGCTGGAGCCCTTCTGCGGGTGTTTCTGGGGTGTGTGCTTGTCCTTCCATCTATTCCTGGGTTATTCTGCTCTCCTTTTTCATTTCCTCCCATTCCTCCTTTCGCTTTTGCACTCTCTCTTTCAGTATCATCCTTTCCTCCTGTGTTCTGTCTCGATCGAGGTACACACTCATGAACTCCTGTTTGCCTCTCAGCCGTGCTTTCTCCTGCAGGATCATGGTTTGAGTTGATTCTGCCTTGAAAATTACTTTGAGAGGCCGATTTCTTTTCTTTATGAACCACCCGATTCTCCGAAAATTTGCCACCTGGGTCATGTCTCCCTCGCCCATCACCTTCATGATACCTTCAATCGCTTTTTTCTCCTCCTGCTTTCTTTCATCATAAGTTTCCCCTTCAGCTTCATCTAGCCCATAGACAAAGACTGATCTCTCCCTTTCCACCTCCCACTGTGACTCCCATTGCATCATCTGAGGTGTTTTAGTTCCTTCCCGTGGAGTGTTCCTTCCTTCAGTCCCTTCCCTAGCTGTGGCCCCTATGCTCATTGGTTTGTCCTTCCTGCTCATTTGTTCCTGGCCCCCACAAGTGTCTGATAAGGTCCCTGCACATGTCCTAGTTCCTTCAATGTCTTCCAACCTCTCATTCTGTCCTAGTGTGCTCCCTGTCTTTGTTTTGGCCCCATTTGGGTTTGACAGGACCTCTGCATACAGTTTCCATGCGCCCTTCAGACCCTTTGTCTGTGTCTGATGTAAACATTGCTGATGCTACTTCTGTATTATCTTTGTCTCTAGGCTGTTTCAGATTTCTCAGCTCCTCTTCTAATCTCTGTATCTTGGCTTCTGCTACTGTGGCATGTTGCTCCCACATTCTGCATTCTGCTGCTAACCTCTCCTCCATCTTCCTTGCAAGCTCATCTAGCCTCCTTCCCCAGTCTTCTAACCTTTTTTTGAGCTCTGCCTCCCAGTCCTCCCTCCCAGATTCGTCCTTCGGGCCCTTTGTTCTCATCCTAGTTCTAGGTTGCCCTATTGCACCACAGAAGGAAGGGGGAGAGATGGTTAGGGGGTGGGGAATAGATGGTTAGGGGGAGTGGGGATGGATGGTTATGGGGGAGGGGGAGGATGGTTATTGGAGGGGGAGAGGTGGTTAGGGGGAGGGGGTTAGATGGTTTGGGGAGGGGTTAGATGGTTTGGGGGAGGGGCAGGTGGCTAGCGGGAAGGGGAGAGGTGGTTTCGGGGGAGGGGGAGTACGTGTTTGTGTCAAGTGTACATGTGCTTGTGTGTGTGTGCTTGTGTATGTGTGTGTGCATGTGTGGGAGAGAGAGGGATGGGATTAAGAGGGGAGGGGGGAGGGGGAGAGAAGGATGTGTGACCCTTAGAAGCAGAGGAGGTGTGTGTGTGTGATGGGATTAGGAGGGGAGGGGAGGGGAAGGAAGGCTGAAGGTAGAGTGACCGCTTGATAACGGGGTCCTTATGGGTGTGTGAGTGTGTGTGTGTGTGTGTGTGTGTGTGTGTGTGTGTGTGTGTGTGTGTGTGTGTGTGTGTGTGTGTGAGAGAGAGCTGGTTAGGGGGGAAGGGGAGGGGTTGTTGTGGTTGAAAGATCTGATATGCCTGTGTGTGTGTGTGTGTGTGTGTGTGTGTGTGTGTGTGTGTGTGTGTGTGTGTGTGTGTGTGTGTGTGTGTGTGTGTGTGTGTGTATGTGTATGTCTTTCTGTGTCTGTGTATGTCTGTCTATCTAGTCTAGTAGAGGTGTGTGTATGTGTGTATATGTATGCGTATGTGTGTGTGTTCGTGTGTTTTGCAGAAATTGGTACTGTGTGTGTGTGTGTGTGTGTGTGTGTGTGTGTGTGTGTGTGTGTGTGTGTATGTGTATGTCTTTCTGCGTCTGTGTATGTCTGTCTATCTAGTCTAGTAGAGGTGTGTGTATGTGTGTATATGTATGCGTATGTGTGTGTGTGTGTGTGTGTGTGTGTGTGTGTGTGAGATGGTTAGGGGGGAAGGGGAGGGGTTGTTGTGGTTGAAAGATCTGTTATGCCTGTGTGTGTGTGTGTGTGTGTGTGTGTGTGTGTGTGTGTGTGTGTGTGTGTGTGTGTGTGTGTGTGTGTGTGTGTGTGTATGTGTGTATGTCTTTCTGTGTCTGTGTATGTCTGTCTATCTATCTTGAGAGTGGGTTGGTAAACCTTGCAGTCTATCAGTTACACAGGGTTTTTCTCTCTCCAGTTTTGAAGTCTTAAGTTTTTTCTTATTGTTGATATTAGTAAAATAGTGTAAATATATTAAGGAAATGTCTTGTAACGCTTTAATGCTATAACACATCTGGCGTAATTAAAGATGGCGTCGACTGCCATCTGTGAATGTGCAGAACTGAAATAACTGAGCCAATAATCGAATTTGGACCACTTTTTTTTTATATTTTTTTCAAAAAGTACAGCTTCAGGAACATTTACAGATTATTAAGAAAGGTTTAAAATTATGTTGGATGCCATCTAGAATTTTGTTTACAAGTGCCGTTAATTATTTTTTACTGATGGGTTTTGGACCATAATTCAAGTATGATGTTTTATTTTGGTTTCGTGTCAGGTGATGTATGCAAGTGATTAATGCACCTCTAATAAATGTATAGATGCTGGAGAAAAACGCGTACGAATATTTATTACTTACAAAAAACAATATGAAGAAAAACATTCGCAACTCCAGAAAAAATAGGTGAAAAAAAATCAGAGCTTGTCGTTATGCTTCATAACATCCGTGGTTCTATATGTACATGTAAAAGTAACGTAGAGTGACATAGGGGATACTAGGTGACTGTATTTACTTACAACCAGGAACTGCAGCGAGTTGCTCTTCATGTCGTGTCGGTGTATTCTCGTATTTTTTTATGATGTCGCATTGAGACTCGGAGACAGGATACCAGGATATCATTATAGTGGAGATACGCACCTTGGGCGTTACAGTGTCGGTTTCTTCAGAGTGATATCACTGTTAGTCATAACATGATGGGTGACCCCCTGGCCTGGCTGGCAAACCTATCTCTTCTCATATGGAGGGCCCGGGTTCGATTCCCGGTGAGGTAGAAATATTTCGAAGTATTTCATTACACCTGTTGTACTGTTCACCTAGCAGCAAGTAGGTACCTGGGTGTTAGTTGATTGGTGTGGGTCGCATCCTGGGGGGACAAAATTGAGGACCCCAATAGAAATAAGACAGACAGTCCTCAATGACGCACTGCCTTTCTTGGTTTATCCTGGGTGGCTAACCCTCCGGGGTTAAAAATCCGAAGAAATCTTATCTTATTTTATTTTTATGACTACTGTTACTTTCTACAGAGAAACACCACTGTTAGTCATAACATAATATTGGACTATTGTTGGTTTCTTAAGAGAGATATCACTGTTAATTAATCATAAGCGTAAAGCCAAATGCTTAAAGCATTTTTAAATATTTTCTGCTTCCAGTGAGAATATATCAGTTAATGTTCTTAAAGCATTCTTTAAGTTACTTTATAATAACAAACAAATTCTTCATGACTCGTTATATTAACTGTGCTGTAAATTCTGATGGACCTTGACTTAAGCAACTTTAAAAATTGTATGTTTTCCAGAAACTAAAAATCCTGAACTGCCATCTCATGTTCGACATCAAATTAGTAGTCAGCATTCTCATATTACACAAGAATACCTTCATTTATCTCAGTAGCAGATCCAGAACATTTCTCTTCTGTCTAGTGTAATGGGAGGCCTCTAATTGTATTATGTACAGATAGAAGTTTGGTAATAGGCAATATTTATTATAAGAAAGAGGTTGAATAAATACGAGAGATATGATAAAGAACGTTATGATAACCGTTTATTAAACTATGTATCAGTAGATGAGAGATTGACTGGTAGATTCCTGGATGTGTTTGTTATTAGAGGGGCGACGTATATATGAGATCATTCAGTGGCAGCTACAGTGAGAGTAAGAAGTAGGTGAGGCACAAGGAGGATGTCATCAGTGGGCAAGAGATGAAAATGAGTAAAATAGAGGAAATAAGGAAAGATTTAAGCCACTGTTTGGAGAAAGGTTAGCCAGGGAGAGAGAGAGAGAGAGAGTGTACCTTGGGGTGAAATTTGACTCCAAACTGACCATGAAGAACCACGTTGTAAATCTTGCAAACAAGGCAGCCAGGAAGCTTACATAATTTCGCAGTATCTCGCATCTGCTTGACAATAGGGGTTGCAAGATTCTGTATGATGCACAAGTACGTTCACACCTTGAATATACTCCACTTTCTTGGTTTGCCTAACCTTCTTCCCCCCCCCCCCCCTGGATAGATCTGTCATTTCAGCAGAGCCTTCAACACAAGAGGGATGTGGGTGGCCTTACTGTTATGTATAAGGACAATATTGTCAAAGTACTACACTTGGATCCACTTCGAGGACAACGAGCTTTTATACCACAAGACGGGCAAAAAGCAGCAACTTCACTCTGGCTGTACCCTTCTCCAGAACATCACTTATCTGAGATCATATATACCCAGGATGACTCGAATCTGGAACACATTCGTACAGCATCATGATGTCAACGAGATAAAGTCAGTTGATTAAATGAAAATGCTGGCCCACAGCTGGCTCCAACTTCATCCTGTTCCCTACTTGTATGTTTCATAACAATAAAAATGCTTTCAAATGAACTGATGTAGGTAACAGCTCTTAGCTTGCCAATAAAGTTAGGTATCCCTAACCTGTATATAATTTGTCAATAAAGCTAGGGATCCTTAACCTAACCTTGTCAAACCCTGTGTGAAAGAGAGAGAGAGAGAGAGAGAGAGAGAGAGAGAGAGAGAGAGAGAGAGAGAGAGAGAGAGAGAGAGAGAGAGAGAGAGAGAGAGAGAGAGAGAGAGAGAGAGAGAAAGAGCGAGTACAGGTAATGAGATCACAGCAGTATAGGGTAAATTTAAGAATTCAGTGTAAATGTGCTGCGGAAGTCTTCATGATAAAGCAGGGTGGGTGCAGGTGGGACGAGGAGCTAAAGGTAGCGTGAGGAAGCAGAAATAAGGTAAGGAATAACCATTAGCATATGAGAGGGTTCTATACTGTATAAGTGATTGATTTACATGTACATGGCGTCCAGTATATTCAGATTGATTTTAGCAGGTTTAATGCATAATTTTTTTACACCGTTTATTCGGAAAAAAAACGTTCTTGCTTCATCTGCCGATTTATTCGGTAAGTCTCTCTCACACACACACACACACACACACACACACACACACACACACACACACACACACACACACACACAAATATATATATATATATATATATATATATATATATATATATATATATATATATTTTTTTTTTTTTTTATTATCACACCGGCCGATTCCCACCAAGGCAGGGTGGCCCGAAAAAGAAAAACTTTCACCATCATTCACTCCATCACTGTCTTGCCAGAAGGGTGCTTTACACTACAGTTTTTAAACTGCAACATTAACACCCCTCCTTCAGAGTGCAGGCACTGTACTTCCCATCTCCAGAACTCAAGTCCGGCCTGCCGGTTTCCCTGAATCCCTTCATAAATGTTACTTTGCTCACACTCCAACAGCACGTCAAGTATTAAAAACCATTTGTCTCCATTCACTCCTATCAAACACGCTCACGCATGCCTGCTGGAAGTCCAAGCCCCTCGCACACAAAACCTCCTTTACCCCCTCCCTCCAACCCTTCCTAGGCCGACCCCTACCCCGCCTTCCTTCCACTACAGACTGATACACTCTTGAAGTCATTCTGTTTCGCTCCATTCTCTCTACATGTCCGAACCACCTCAACAACCCTTCCTCAGCCCTCTGGACAACAGTTTTGGTAATCCCGCACCTCCTCCTAACTTCCAAACTACTAATTCTCTGCATTATATTCACACCACACATTGCCCTCAGACATGACATCTCCACTGCCTCCAGCCTTCTCCTCGCTGCAACATTCATCACCCACGCTTCACACCCATATAAGAGCGTTGGTAAAACTATACTCTCATACATTCCCCTCTTTGCCTCCAAGGACAAAGTTCTTTGTCTCCACAGACTCCTAAGTGCACCACTCACTCTTTTTCCCTCATCAATTCTATGATTCACCTCATCTTTCATAGACCCATCCGCTGACACGTCCACTCCCAAATATCTGAATACGTTCACCTCCTCCATACTCTCTCCCTCCAATCTGATATTCAATCTTTCATCACCTAATCTTTTTGTTATCCTCATAACCTTACTCTTTCCTGTATTCACCTTTAATTTTCTTCTTTTGCACACCCTACCAAATTCATCCACCAATCTCTGCAACTTCTCTTCAGAATCTCCCAAGAGCACAGTGTCATCAGCAAAGAGCAGCTGTGACAACTCCCACTTTGTGTGTGATTCTTTATCTTTTAACTCCACGCCTCTTGCCAAGACCCTCGCATTTACTTCTCTTACAACCCCATCTATAAATATATTAAACAACCACGGTGACATCACACATCCTTGTCTAAGGCCTACTTTTACTGGGAAAAAATTTCCCTCTTTCCTACATACTCTAACTTGAGCCTCACTATCCTCGTAAAAACTCTTCACTGCTTTCAGTAACCTACCTCCTACACCATACACTTGCAACATCTGCCACATTGCCCCCCTATCCACCCTGTCATACGCCTTTTCCAAATCCATAAATGCCACAAAGACCTCTTTAGCCTTATCTAAATACTGTTCACTTATATGTTTCACTGTAAACACCTGGTCCACACACCCCCTACCTTTCCTAAAGCCTCCTTGTTCATCTGCTATCCTATTCTCCGTCTTACTCTTAATTCTTTCAATTATAACTCTACCATACACTTTACCAGGTACACTCAACAGACTTATCCCCCTATAATTTTTGCACTCTCTTTTATCCCCTTTGCCTTTATACAAAGGAACTATGCATGCTCTCTGCCAATCCCTAGGTACCTTACCCTCTTCCATACATTTATTAAATAATTGCACCAACCACTCCAAAACTATATCCCCACCTGCTTTTAACATTTCTATCTTTATCCCATCAATCCCGGCTGCCTTACCCCCTTTCATTTTACCTACTGCCTCACGAACTTCCCCCACACTCACAACTGGCTCTTCCTCACTCCTACAAGATGTTATTCCTCCTTGCCCTATACACGAAATCACAGCTTCCCTATCTTCATCAACATTTAACAATTCCTCAAAATATTCCTTCCATCTTCCCAATACCTCTAACTCTCCATTTAATAACTCTCCTCTCCTATTTTTAACTGACAAATCAATTTGTTCTCTAGGCTTTCTTAACTTGTTAATCTCACTCCAAAACTTTTTCTTATTTTCAACAAAATTTGTTGATAACATCTCACCCACTCTCTCATTTGCTCTCTTTTTACATTGCTTCACCACTCTCTTAACCTCTCTCTTTTTCTCCATATACTCTTCCCTCCTTGCATCACTTCTACTTTGTAAAAACTTCTCATATGCTAACTTTTTCTCCCTTACTACTCTCTTTACATCATCATTCCACCAATCGCTCCTCTTCCCTCCTGCACCCACTTTCCTGTAACCACAAACTTCTGCTGAACACTCTAACACTACATTTTTAAACCTACCCCATACCTCTTCGACCCCATTGCCTATGCTCTCATTAGCCCATCTATCCTCCAATAGCTGTTTATATCTTACCCTAACTGCCTCCTCTTTTAGTTTATAAACCTTCACCTCTCTCTTCCCTGATGCTTCTATTCTCCTTGTATCCCATCTACCTTTTACTCTCAGTGTAGCTACAACTAGAAAGTGATCTGATATATCTGTGGCCCCTCTATAAACATGTACATCCTGAAGTCTACTCAACAGTCTTTTATCTACCAATACATAATCCAACAAACTACTGTCATTTCGCCCTACATCATATCGTGTATACTTATTTATCCTCTTTTTCTTAAAATATGTATTACCTATAACTAAACCCCTTTCTATACAAAGTTCAATCAAAGGGCTCCCATTATCATTTACACCTGGCACCCCAAACTTACCTACCACACCCTCTCTAAAAGTTTCTCCTACTTTAGCATTCAAGTCCCCTACCACAATTACTCTCTCACTTGGTTCAAAGGCTCCTATACATTCACTTAACATCTCCCAAAATCTCTCTCTCTCCTCTGCATTCCTCTCTTCTCCAGGTGCATACACGCTTATTATGACCCACTTCTCGCATCCAACCTTTACTTTAATCCACATAATTCTTGAATTTACACATTCATATTCTCTTTTCTCCTTCCATAACTGATCATTTAACATTACTGCTACCCCTTCCTTTGCTCTAACTCTCTCAGATACTCCAGATTTAATCCCATTTATTTCCCCCCACTGAAACTCTCCTACCCCCTTCAGCTTTGTTTCGCTTAGGGCCAGGACATCCAACTTCTTTTCATTCATAACATCAGCAATCATCTGTTTCTTGTCATCCGCACTACATCCACGCACATTTAAGCAACCCAGTTTTATAAAGTTTTTCTTCTTCTCTTTTTTAGTAATTGTATACAGGAGAAGGGGTTACTAGCCCATTGCTCCCGGCATTTTAGTCGCCTCATACGACACGCATGGCTTACGGAGGAAAGATTCTTTTCCACTTCCCCATGGACAATAGAAGAAATAAAAAAGAACAAGAGCTATTTAGAAAAAGGAGAAAAACCTAGATGTATGTATATATATATATGCATGTGCGTGTCTGTGAAGTGTGACCAAAGTGTAAGTAGGAGTAGCAAGATATCCCTGTTATCTTAGCGTGTTTATGAGACAGAAAAAGAAACCAGCAATCCTACCATCATGCAAAACAGTTACAGGTTTTTGTTTCACAGTCATCTGGCAGGACGGTAGTACTTCCCTGGGTGGTTGCTGTCTACCAACCTACTACCTACTATATATATATATATATATATATATATATATATATATATATATATATAATGAAGATGCTTATAAAGCAGCTCCCTCTCTGGAGGCTGCTGGATACACTCTGGTCTGAAAGTTATGTGGACATTTTCTTTACCTGGGCCATAACGTTGCACTTGCAGCAGCTTATCCAGCCAGCACCAGGGCATGAGGCGGCCCACCCCTGGTGTTAACTCTGCGGTTTTACCTTCCTGTTTTTACATACCTGGCTTTGATGGGCCTCGGCTTCAGCTCCTGAGGGTGCATCTTAACTTAGTTTATCCTGTCGTATCAAATTTTTAATTCATGTATAAAGTCAACGTCATCTCTATCCTTTGCAGTTTTCACACGTACACACACACACATACGTACACACACGTACACACACGTAAACGCATACACATGCACACACATACACCCACGCACTCCCACACATCCACATACGTACACACACGCACACACACACACACACACACACACACACACACACACACACACACACACACACATACACACACACACACACACACACACACACACACACACACACACACACACACACATACACACACACACACACACACACACACACACACACACACACACACAGACACACACACACACACACACACACACACACACACACACACACATAAACAAACAAAAAGTTGCGGGGTAGTGTTGCCATCACTCATATTTCATCTTCCTCAATCTTCCTCACTCTACACCTTGCTCATTCATCACAACTTGCACTCCGTCTCTCATTTTACGACTCATTCCTCCTCACCTTGGTCGTTTCCCTCCTTTAACACAAGTCATACCTCCATTTTCCACTTCCCTTACCAACTAAATCTCCTTCATAGTCCTCCTAATTCTCTCTTTCCTTCCCTGCAAGCCATGTTTTATTTTCTACCTCTCCCATCCTTCACCCTTCCTCCTGCTGCCTCATTCTTATTTTCTATTAGGAAACCAATTACGTCAGTAGTTAGCATCCAATTTTTTTACTAAAGTAACGTCAGTTAGCCTCTGTCTAACCTTTTTCCGTAAGAAAAAATAAAGAGCATTGGAAACATATGTATATATATATATATATATATATATATATATATATATATATATATATATATATATATATATATATATATATATATATTATTATCACACTGGCCGATTCCCACCAAGGCAGGGTGGCCTGAAAAAGAAAAACTTTCACCATCATTCACTCCATCACTGTCTTGCCAGAAGGATGCTTTACACTACAGTTTTTAAACTGCAACATTAACACCCCTCCTTCAGAGTGCAGGCACTGTACTTCCCATCTCCAGGACTCAAGTCCGGCCTGCCGGTTTCCCTGAACCCCTTCATAAATGTTACTTTGCTCACACTCCAACAGCACGTCAAGTATTAAAAACCATTTGTCTCCATTCACTCCTATCAAACACGCTCACGCATGCCCGCTGGAAGTCCAAGCCCCTCGCACACAAAACCTCCTGTACCCCCTCCCTCCAACCTTTCCTAGGCCGACCCCTACCCCGCCTTCCTTCCACTACAGATTGATATACTCTTGAAGTCATTCTGTTTTGCTCCATTCTCTCTACATGTCCGAACCACCTCAACAACCCTTCCTCAGCCCTCTGGACAACAGTTCTGGCAATCCCGCACCTCCTCCTAACTTCCAAACTACGAATTCTCTGCATTATATTCACACCACACATTGCCCTTAGACATGACATCTCCACTGCCTCCAGCCTTCTCCTCGCTGCAACATTCATCACCCATGCTTCACACCCATATAAGAGCGTTGGTAAAACTATACTCTCATACATTCCCCTCTTTGCCTCCAAGGGCAAAGTTCTTTGTCTCCACAGACTCCTAAGTGCACCACTCACCCTTTTCCCCTCATCAATTCTATGATTCACCTCATCTTTCATAGACCCATCCACTGACACGTCCACTCCCAAATATCTGAATACATTCACCTCCTCCATACTCTCTCCCTCCAATCTGATATCCAATCTTTCATCACCTAATCTTTTTGTTATCCTCATAACCTTACTCTTTCCTGTATTCACTTTCAATTTTCTTCTTTTACATACCCAACCAAATTCATCCACCAACCTC